>NW_028257447.1:0-157389 GCF_982258835.1 Parasteatoda tepidariorum
TGACCCATAATATTTAAATTGGACCAGGTGTTATATTACAGGGTAATAGTGTACCCTACAGCAGGAAATAATTATAGGTCAATTAGGGGGTACACAGCGTGCCCCTAAAGTTTACTGTGTATGCCTATGCGAAATAAAGTGTTCCGAGAAGCTTAAAATGAGGAAATAAGCGTTCTAAAATGCTTTAAAAATTCAAAGACATTTTTCTATGTTAACTAACGACACGGTATCGGACCTTAATATTGACCTATAATTTTTAAATTGGACCACGTATTATATTACAGGGTAATAGTGTACCCTACCACAGGAAATAATTATAGGTCATTTAGGGGGTACACAGCGTGACCCTAAAGTTTACTATGTATGCCTATGCAAAATAAAGTGTTCTGAGAAGCTTAAAATGAGGAAATAAGCGTTCTAAAATGCTTTAAAAATTCAAAGACATTTTTCTATGTTAACTAACGGTACGGTATCGGACCTTAATATTGACGTATAATTTTTAAATAGGACCACGTATTATATTACAGGGTTATAGTGTACCCTACCATAGGAAATAATTATAGGTCAATTAGGGGGTACACAGAGTGAACCTAAAGTTTACTATGTATGCCTATGCGAAATAAAGTGTTCTGAGAAGCTTAAAATGAAGAAATAAGTGTTCTAAAATGCTTTAAAAATTCAAAGACATCTTTCAATGGTTAACTAACGCAAGGCGCAATATCAGACCTTAATATTGACCCATAATATTTAAATTGGACCAGGTATTATATTACAGGGTAATAGTGTACCCTACCACAGGAAATAATTATAGGTCAATTAGGGGGTACACAGCGTGACCCTAAAGTTTACTATGTATTCCTATGCAAAATAAAGTGTTCTGCGAAGCTTAAAATGAGGAAATAAGCGTTCTAAAATGCTTTAAAAATTCAAAGACATTTTTCTATGTTAACTAACGGTACGGTATCGGACCTTAATATTGACGTATAATTTTTAAATAGGACCACGTATTATATTACAGGGTTATAGTGTACCCTACCATAGGAAATAATTATAGGTCAATTAGGGGGTACACAGAGTGAACCTAAAGTTTACTATGTATGCCTATGCGAAATAAAGTGTTCTGAGAAGCTTAAAATGAAGAAATAAGTGTTCTAAAATGCTTTAAAAATTCAAAGACATCTTTCAATGGTTAACTAACGCAAGGCGCAATATCAGACCTTAATATTGACCCATAATATTTAAATTGGACCAGGTATTATATTACAGGGTAATAGTGTACCCTACCACAGGAAATAATTATAGGTCAATTAGGGGGTACACAGCGTGACCCTAAAGTTTACTATGTATGCCTATGCGAAATAAAGTGTTCTGTGAAGCTTAAAATGAGGAAATAAGCGTTCTAAAATGCTTTAAAAATTCAAACACATTTTTCTATGTTAACTAACGGCACGGTATCGGACCTTAATATTGACCTATAAATTTTAAATTGGACCACGTATTATATTACAGGGTAATAGTGTACCCTACCACAGGAAATAATTATAGGTCATTTAATGGGTACACAGCGTGACCCTAAATTTTACTATGTATGCCTATGCGAAATAAAATGTTTTGAGAAGCTTAAAATGAAGAAATAAGCGTTCTAAAATGCTTTAAAAATTCAAAGATATCTTTCAATGGTTAATGAACGCAAGGCGCGATATCAGACCTTAATATTGACCCATAATATTTAAATTGGACCAGGTGTTATATTACAGGGTAATAGTGTACCCTACAGCAGGAAATAATTATAGGTCAATTAGGGGGTACACAGCGTGCCCCTAAAGTTTACTGTGTATGCCTATGCGAAATAAAGTGTTCCGAGAAGCTTAAAATGAGGAAATAAGCGTTCTAAAATGCTTTAAAAATTCAAAGACATTTTTCTATGTTAACTAACGGCACGGTATCGGACCTTAATATTGACCTATAATTTTTAAATTGGACCACGTATTATATTACAGGGTAATAGTGTACCCTACCACAGGAAATAATTATAGGTCATTTAGGGGGTACACAGCGTGTCCCTAAAGTTTACTATGTATGCCTATGCGAAATAGAGTGTTCTGAGAAGCTTAAAATGAAGAAATAAGCGTTCTAAAATGCTTTAAAAAATCAAAGACATCTTTCAATGGTTGACTAACGCAAGGCGCAATATCAGACCTTAATATTGACCCATAATATTTAAATTGGACCAGATATTATATTACAGGGTAATAGTGTACCCTACAGCAGGAAATAATTATAGGTCAATTAGGGGGTACACAGCGTGAACCTAAAGTTTACTATGTATTCCTATGCAAAATAAAGTGTTCTGAGAAGCTTAAAATGAGGAAATAAGCGTTCTAAAATGCTTTAAAAATTCAAAGACATTTTTCTATGTTAACTAACGGTACGGTATCGGACCTTAATATTGACGTATAATTTTTAAATAGGACCACGTATTATATTACAGGGTTATAGTGTACCCTACCATAGGAAATAATTATAGGTCAATTAGGGGGTACACTGAGTGAACCTAAAGTTTACTATGTATGCCTATGCGAAATAAAGTGTTCTGAGAAGCTTAAAATGAAGAAATAAGTGTTCTAAAATGCTTTAAAAATTCAAAGACATCTTTCAATGGTTAACTAACGCAAGGCGCAATATCAGACCTTAATATTGACCCATAATATTTAAATTGGACCAGGTATTATATTACAGGGTAATAGTGTACCCTACCACAGGAAATAATTATAGGTCAATTAGGGGGTACACAGCGTGACCCTAAAGTTTACTATGTATGCCTATGCGAAATAAAGTGTTCTGTGAAGCTTAAAATGAGGAAATAAGCGTTCTAAAATGCTTTAAAAATTTAAAGACATTTTTCTATGTTAACTAACGGCACGGTATCGGACCATAATATTGACCTATAAATTTTAAATTGGACCACGTATTATATTACAGGGTAATAGTGTACCCTACCACAGGAAATAATTATAGGTCATTTAATGGGTACACAGCGTGAACCTAAATTTTACTATGTATGCCTATGCGAAATAAAATGTTTTGAGAAGCTTAAAATGAAGAAATAAGCGTTCTAAAATGCTTTAAAAATTCAAAGATATCTTTCAATGGTTAATGAACGCAAGGCGCGATATCAGACCTTAATATTGACCCATAATATTTAAATTGGACCAGGTGTTATATTACAGGGTAATAGTGTACCCTACAGCAGGAAATAATTATAGGTCAATTAGGGGGTACACAGCGTGCCCCTAAAGTTTACTGTGTATGCCTATGCGAAATAAAGTGTTCCGAGAAGCTTAAAATGAGGAAATAAGCGTTCTAAAATGCTTTAAAAATTCAAAGACATTTTTCTATGTTAACTAACGGCACGGTATCGGACCTTAATATTGACCTATAATTTTTAAATTGGACCACGTATTATATTACAGGGTAATAGTGTACCTTACCACAGGAAATAATTATAGGTCATTTAGGGGGTACACAGCGTGTCCCTAAAGTTTACTATGTATGCCTATGCGAAATAGAGTGTTCTGAGAAGCTTAAAATGAAGAAATAAGCGTTCTAAAATGCTTTAAAAAATCAAAGACATCTTTCAATGGTTGACTAACGCAAGGCGCAATATCAGACCTTAATATTGACCCATAATATTTAAATTGGACCAGATATTATATTACAGGGTAATAGTGTACCCTACAGCAGGAAATAATTATAGGTCAATTAGGGGGTACACAGCGTGAACCTAAAGTTTACTATGTATTCCTATGCAAAATAAAGTGTTCTGAGAAGCTTAAAATGAGGAAATAAGCGTTCTAAAATGCTTTAAAAATTCAAAGACATTTTTCTATGTTAACTAACGGTACGGTATCGGACCTTAATATTGACGTATAATTTTTAAATAGGACCACGTATTATATTACAGGGTTATAGTGTACCCTACCATAGGAAATAATTATAGGTCAATTAGGGGGTACACTGAGTGAACCTAAAGTTTACTATGTATGCCTATGCGAAATAAAGTGTTCTGAGAAGCTTAAAATGAAGAAATAAGTGTTCTAAAATGCTTTAAAAATTCAAAGACATCTTTCAATGGTTAACTAACGCAAGGCGCAATATCAGACCTTAATATTGACCCATAATATTTAAATTGGACCAGGTATTTTATTACAGGGTAATAGTGTACCCTACCACAGGAAATAATTATAGGTCAATTAGGGGGTACACAGCGTGACCCTAAAGTTTACTATGTATGCCTATGCGAAATAAAGTGTTCTGTGAAGCTTAAAAGGAGGAAATAAGCGTTCTAAAATGCTTTAAAAATTCAAAGACATTTTTCTATGTTAACTAACGGCACGGTATCGGACCATAATATTGACCTATAAATTTTAAATTGGACCACGTATTATATTACAGGGTAATAGTGTACCCTACCACAGGAAATAATTATAGGTCATTTAATGGGTACACAGCGTGACCCTAAATTTTACTATGTATGCCTATGCGAAATAAAGTGTTCCGAGAAGCTTAAAATGAGGAAATAAGCGTTCTAAAATGCTTTAAAAATTCAAAGACATTTTTCTATGTTAACTAACGGCACGGTATCGGACCATAATATTGACCTATAAATTTTAAATTGGACCACGTATTATATTACAGGGTAATAGTGTACCCTACCACAGGAAATAATTATAGGTCAATTAGGGGGTACACAGCGTGCCCCTAAAGTTTACTGTGTATGCCTATGCGAAATAAAGTGTTCCGAGAAGCTTAAAATTAGGAAATAAGCGTTCTAAAATGCTTTAAAAATTCAAAGACATTTTTCTATGTTAACTAACGGCACGGTATCGGACCTTAATATTGACCTATAATTTTTAAATTGGACCACGTATTATATTACAGGGTAATAGTGTACCCTACCACAGGAAATAATTATAGGTCATTTAGGGGGTACACAGCGTGTCCCTAAAGTTTACTATGTATGCCTATGCGAAATAGAGTGTTCTGAGAAGCTTAAAATGAAGAAATAAGCGTTCTAAAATGCTTTAAAAAATCAAAGACATCTTTCAATGGTTGACTAACGCAAGGCGCAATATCAGACCTTAATATTGACCCATAATATTTAAATTGGACCAGATATTATATTACAGGGTAATAGTGTACCCTACAGCAGGAAATAATTATAGGTCAATTAGGGGGTACACAGCGTGAACCTAAAGTTTACTATGTATTCCTATGCAAAATAAAGTGTTCTGAGAAGCTTAAAATGAGGAAATAAGCGTTCTAAAATGCTTTAAAAATTCAAAGACATTTTTCTATGTTAACTAACGGTACGGTATCGGACCTTAATATTGACGTATAATTTTTAAATAGGACCACGTATTATATTACAGGGTTATAGTGTACCCTACCATAGGAAATAATTATAGGTCAATTAGGGGGTACACTGAGTGAACCTAAAGTTTACTATGTATGCCTATGCGAAATAAAGTGTTCTGAGAAGCTTAAAATGAAGAAATAAGTGTTCTAAAATGCTTTAAAAATTCAAAGACATCTTTCAATGGTTAACTAACGCAAGGCGCAATATCAGACCTTAATATTGACCCATAATATTTAAATTGGACCAGGTATTATATTACAGGGTAATAGTGTACCCTACCACAGGAAATAATTATAGGTCAATTAGGGGGTACACAGCGTGACCCTAAAGTTTACTATGTATGCCTATGCGAAATAAAGTGTTCTGTGAAGCTTAAAATGAGGAAATAAGCGTTCTAAAATGCTTTAAAAATTTAAAGACATTTTTCTATGTTAACTAACGGCACGGTATCGGACCATAATATTGACCTATAAATTTTAAATTGGACCACGTATTATATTACAGGGTAATAGTGTACCCTACCACAGGAAATAATTATAGGTCATTTAATGGGTACACAGCGTGACCCTAAATTTTACTATGTATGCCTATGCGAAATAAAATGTTTTGAGAAGCTTAAAATGAAGAAATAAGCGTTCTAAAATGCTTTAAAAATTCAAAGATATCTTTCAATGGTTAATGAACGCAAGGCGCGATATCAGACCTTAATATTGACCCATAATATTTAAATTGGACCAGGTGTTATATTACAGGGTAATAGTGTACCCTACAGCAGGAAATAATTATAGGTCAATTAGGGGGTACACAGCGTGCCCCTAAAGTTTACTGTGTATGCCTATGCGAAATAAAGTGTTCCGAGAAGCTTAAAATGAGGAAATAAGCGTTCTAAAATGCTTTAAAAATTCAAAGACATTTTTCTATGTTAACTAACGGCACGGTATCGGACCATAATATTGACCTATAAATTTTAAATTGGACCACGTATTATATTACAGGGTAATAGTGTACCCTACCACAGGAAATAATTATAGGTCATTTAATGGGTACACAGCGTGACCCTAAATTTTACTATGTATGCCTATGCGAAATAAAGTGTTCCGAGAAGCTTAAAATGAGGAAATAAGCGTTCTAAAATGCTTTAAAAATTCAAAGACATTTTTCTATGTTAACTAACGGCACGGTATCGGACCATAATATTGACCTATAAATTTTAAATTGGACCACGTATTATATTACAGGGTAATAGTGTACCCTACCACAGGAAATAATTATAGGTCAATTAGGGGGTACACAGCGTGCCCCTAAAGTTTACTGTGTATGCCTATGCGAAATAAAGTGTTCCGAGAAGCTTAAAATGAGGAAATAAGCGTTCTAAAATGCTTTAAAAATTCAAAGACATTTTTCTATGTTAACTAACGGCACGGTATCGGACCTTAATATTGACCTATAATTTTTAAATTGGACCACGTATTATATTACAGGGTAATAGTGTACCCTACCACAGGAAATAATTATAGGTCATTTAGGGGGTACACAGCGTGTCCCTAAAGTTTACTATGTATGCCTATGCGAAATAGAGTGTTCTGAGAAGCTTAAAATGAAGAAATAAGCGTTCTAAAATGCTTTAAAAAATCAAAGACATCTTTCAATGGTTGACTAACGCAAGGCGCAATATCAGACCTTAATATTGACCCATAATATTTAAATTGGACCAGATATTATATTACAGGGTAATAGTGTACCCTACAGCAGGAAATAATTATAGGTCAATTAGGGGGTACACAGCGTGAACCTAAAGTTTACTATGTATTCCTATGCAAAATAAAGTGTTCTGAGAAGCTTAAAATGAGGAAATAAGCGTTCTAAAATGCTTTAAAAATTCAAAGACATTTTTCTATGTTAACTAACGGTACGGTATCGGACCTTAATATTGACGTATAATTTTTAAATAGGACCACGTATTATATTACAGGGTTATAGTGTACCCTACCATAGGAAATAATTATAGGTCAATTAGGGGGTACACTGAGTGAACCTAAAGTTTACTATGTATGCCTATGCGAAATAAAGTGTTCTGAGAAGCTTAAAATGAAGAAATAAGTGTTCTAAAATGCTTTAAAAATTCAAAGACATCTTTCAATGGTTAACTAACGCAAGGCGCAATATCAGACCTTAATATTGACCCATAATATTTAAATTGGACCAGGTATTATATTACAGGGTAATAGTGTACCCTACCACAGGAAATAATTATAGGTCAATTAGGGGGTACACAGCGTGACCCTAAAGTTTACTATGTATGCCTATGCGAAATAAAGTGTTCTGTGAAGCTTAAAATGAGGAAATAAGCGTTCTAAAATGCTTTAAAAATTTAAAGACATTTTTCTATGTTAACTAACGGCACGGTATCGGACCATAATATTGACCTATAAATTTTAAATTGGACCACGTATTATATTACAGGGTAATAGTGTACCCTACCACAGGAAATAATTATAGGTCATTTAATGGGTACACAGCGTGACCCTAAATTTTACTATGTATGCCTATGCGAAATAAAATGTTTTGAGAAGCTTAAAATGAAGAAATAAGCGTTCTAAAATGCTTTAAAAATTCAAAGATATCTTTCAATGGTTAATGAACGCAAGGCGCGATATCAGACCTTAATATTGACCCATAATATTTAAATTGGACCAGGTGTTATATTACAGGGTAATAGTGTACCCTACAGCAGGAAATAATTATAGGTCAATTAGGGGGTACACAGCGTGCCCCTAAAGTTTACTGTGTATGCCTATGCGAAATAAAGTGTTCCGAGAAGCTTAAAATGAGGAAATAAGCGTTCTAAAATGCTTTAAAAATTCAAAGACATTTTTCTATGTTAACTAACGGCACGGTATCGGACCTTAATATTGACCTATAATTTTTAAATTGGACCACGTATTATATTACAGGGTAATAGTGTACCTTACCACAGGAAATAATTATAGGTCATTTAGGGGGTACACAGCGTGTCCCTAAAGTTTACTATGTATGCCTATGCGAAATAGAGTGTTCTGAGAAGCTTAAAATGAAGAAATAAGCGTTCTAAAATGCTTTAAAAAATCAAAGACATCTTTCAATGGTTGACTAACGCAAGGCGCAATATCAGACCTTAATATTGACCCATAATATTTAAATTGGACCAGATATTATATTACAGGGTAATAGTGTACCCTACAGCAGGAAATAATTATAGGTCAATTAGGGGGTACACAGCGTGAACCTAAAGTTTACTATGTATTCCTATGCAAAATAAAGTGTTCTGAGAAGCTTAAAATGAGGAAATAAGCGTTCTAAAATGCTTTAAAAATTCAAAGACATTTTTCTATGTTAACTAACGGTACGGTATCGGACCTTAATATTGACGTATAATTTTTAAATAGGACCACGTATTATATTACAGGGTTATAGTGTACCCTACCATAGGAAATAATTATAGGTCAATTAGGGGGTACACTGAGTGAACCTAAAGTTTACTATGTATGCCTATGCGAAATAAAGTGTTCTGAGAAGCTTAAAATGAAGAAATAAGTGTTCTAAAATGCTTTAAAAATTCAAAGACATCTTTCAATGGTTAACTAACGCAAGGCGCAATATCAGACCTTAATATTGACCCATAATATTTAAATTGGACCAGGTATTATATTACAGGGTAATAGTGTACCCTACCACAGGAAATAATTATAGGTCAATTAGGGGGTACACAGCGTGACCCTAAAGTTTACTATGTATGCCTATGCGAAATAAAGTGTTCTGTGAAGCTTAAAAGGAGGAAATAAGCGTTCTAAAATGCTTTAAAAATTCAAAGACATTTTTCTATGTTAACTAACGACACGGTATCGGACCATAATATTGACCTATAAATTTTAAATTGGACCACGTATTATATTACAGGGTAATAGTGTACCCTACCACAGGAAATAATTATAGGTCATTTAATGGGTACACAGCGTGACCCTAAATTTTACTATGTATGCCTATGCGAAATAAAATGTTTTGAGAAGCTTAAAATGAAGAAATAAGCGTTCTAAAATGCTTTAAAAATTCAAAGATATCTTTCAATGGTTAATGAACGCAAGGCGCGATATCAGACCTTAATATTGACCCATAATATTTAAATTGGACCAGGTGTTATATTACAGGGTAATAGTGTACCCTACAGCAGGAAATAATTATAGGTCAATTAGGGGGTACACAGCGTGACCCTAAAGTTTACTATGTATTCCTATGCAAAATAAAGTGTTCTGAGAAGCTTAAAATGAGGAAATAAGCGTTCTAAAATGCTTTAAAAATTCAAAGACATTTTTCTATGTTAACTAACGGTACGGTATCGGACCTTAATATTGACCTATAATTTTTAAATTGGACCACGTATTATATTACAGGGTTATAGTGTACCCTACCACAGGAAATAATTATAGGTCAATTAGGGGGTACACAGAGTGACCCTAAAGCTTACTATGTATGCCTATGCGAAATAAAGTGTTCTGAGAAGCTTAAAATGAAGAAATAAGCGTTCTAAAATGCTTTAAAAATTCAAAGACATCTTTCAATGGTTAACTAACGCAAGGCGCAATATCAGACCTTAATATTGACCCATAATATTTAAATTGGACCAGGTATTATATTACAGGGTAATAGTGTACCCTAAAACAGGAAATAATTATAGGTCAATTAGGGGGTACACAGCGTGACCCTAAAGAACTTACTATGTATGCCTATGCGAAATAAAGTGTTCTGAGAAGCTTAAAATGAGGAAATAAGCGTTCTAAAATGCTTTAAAAATTCAAAGACATTTTTCTATGTTAACTAACGGCACGGTATCGGACCTTAATATTGACCTATAATTTTTAAATTGGACCACGTATTATATTACAGGGTAATAGTGTACCCTACCACAGGAAATAATTATAGGTCAATTAGGGGGTACACAGCGTGATCCTAAAGAACTTACTATGTATGCCTATGCGAAATAAAGTGTTCTGAGAAGCTTAAAATGAGGAAATAAGCGTTCTAAAATGCTTTAAAAATTCAAAGACATTTTTCTATGTTAACTAACGGCACGGTATCGGACCTTAATATTGACCTATAATTTTTAAATTGGACCACGTATTATATTACAGGGTAATAGTGTACCCTACCACAGGAAATAATTATAGGTCATTTAGGGGGTACACAGCGTGACCCTAAATTTTACTATGTATGCCTATGCGAAATAAAATGTTTTGAGAAGCTTAAAATGAAGAAATAAGCGTTCTAAAATGCTTTAAAAATTCAAAGACATCTTTCAATGGTTAACTAACGCAAGGCGCAATATCAAACCTTAATATTGACCCAAAATATTTAAATTGGCCCAGGTGTTATATTACAGGGTAATAGTGTACCCTAAAACAGGAAATGATTATAGGTCAATTAGAGGGTACACTATGTATATTTTAAATAGTGCATTAAAACAAGGAAATTCGAAGACACTTTTCTATGTTAACTAACGGCTCGGTATCGGACCTTAATATTGACCTATAATTTTTAAATTGGACCACGTATTATATTACAGGGTAATAGTGTACCCTACAGCAAGAAATAATTATAGGTCAATTAGGGGGTACACAGCGTGACCCTAAAGTTTACTATGTATTCCTATGCAAAATAAAGTGTTCTGAGAAGCTTAAAATGAGGAAATAAGCGTTCTAAAATGCTTTAAAAATTCAAAGACATTTTTCTATGTTAACTAACGGCACGGTATCGGACCTTAATATTGACCTATAATTTTTAAATTGGACCACGTATTATATTACAGGGTAATAGTGTACCCTACCACAGGAAATAATTATAGGTCATTTAGGGGGTACACAGCGTGACCCTAAACTTTACTATGTATGCCTATGCAAAATAAAATGTTTTGAGAAGCTTAAAATGAAGAAATAAGCGTTCTAAAATGCTTTAAAAATTCAAAGACATCTTTCAATGGTTAACTAACGCAAGGCGCGATATCAGACCTTAATATGGAACCATAATATTTAAATTGGACCAGGTATTATATTACAGGGTAATAGTGTACCCTACAACAGGAAATAATTATATTTCAATTAGGGGGTACACAGCGTGACCCTAAAGTTAACTATGTATGCCTATGCGAAATAGAGTGTTCAGAGAAGCTTAAAATGAAGAAATAAGCGTTCTAAAATGCTTTAAAAAATCAAAGACATCTTTCAATGGTTAACTAACGCAAGGCGCAATATCAGACCTTAATATTCACCCATAATATTTAAATTGGACCAGGTATTATATTACAGGGTAATAGTGTACCCTACCACAGGAAATAATTATAGGTCAATTAGGGGGTACACAGCGTGACCCTAAAGTTTACTATGTATGCCTATGCGAAATAAAGTGTTCTGAGAAGCTTAAAATGAGGAAATAAGCGTTCTAAAATGCTTTAAAAATTCAAAGACATTTTTCTATGTTAACTAACGGCACGGTATCGGACCTTAATATTGACCTATAAATTTTAAATTGGACCACGTATTATATTACAGGGTAATAGTGTACCCTACCACAGGAAATAATTATAGGTCATTTAGGGGGTACACAGCGTGACCCTAAATTTTACTATGTATGCCTATGCGAAATAAAATGTTTTGAGAAGCTTAAAATGAAGAAATAAGCGTTCTAAAATGCTTTAAAAATTCAAAGACATCTTTCAATGGTTAACTAACGCAAGGCGCGATATCAGACCTTAATATGGAACTATAATATTTAAATTGGACCAGGTATTATATTACAGGGTAATAGTGTACCCTACAGCAGGAAATAATTATAGGTCAATTAGGGGGTACACAGCGTGACCCTAAAGTTTACTATGTATTCCTATGCAAAATAAAGTGTTCTGAGAAGCTTAAAATGAGGAAATAAGCGTTCTAAAATGCTTTAAAAATTCAAAGACATTTTTCTATGTTAACTAACGGTACGGTATCGGACCTTAATATTGACCTATAATTTTTAAATTGGACCACGTATTATATTACAGGGTTATAGTGTACCCTACCACAGGAAATAATTATAGGTCAATTAGGGGGTACACAGAGTGACCCTAAAGTTTACTATGTATGCCTATGCGAAATAAAGTGTTCTGAGAAGCTTAAAATGAAAAAATAAGCGTTCTAAAATGCTTTAAAAATTCAAAGACATCTTTCAATGGTTAACTAACGCAAGGCGCAATATCAGACCTTAATATTGACCCATAATATTTAAATTGGACCAGGTATTATATTACAGGGTAATAGTGTACCCTAAAACAGGAAATAATTATAGGTCAATTAGGGGGCACACAGCGTGACCCTAAAGAACTTACTATGTATGCCTATGCGAAATAAAGTGTTCTGAGAAGCTTAAAACGAGGAAATAAGCGTTCTAAAATGCTTTAAAAATTCAAAGACATTTTTCTATGTTAACTAACGGCACGGTATCGGACCTTAATATTGACCTATAAATTTTAAATTGGACCCCGTATTATATTTCAGGGTAGTAGTGTACCCTACCACAGGAAATAATTATAGGTCATTTAGGGGGTACACAGCGTGACCCTAAATTTTACTATGTATGCCTATGCGAAATAAAATGTTTTGAGAAGCTTAAAATGAAGAAATAAGCGTTCTAAAATGCTTTAAAAATTCAAAGACATCTTTCAATGGTTAACTAACGCAAGGCGCGATATCAGACCTTAATATGGAACCATAATATTTAAATTGGACCAGGTATTATATTACAGGGTAATAGTGTACCCTACAACAGGAAATAATTATATTTCAATTAGGGGGTACACAGCGTGACCCTAAAGTTTACTATGTATGCCTATGCGAAATAGAGTGTTCTGAGAAGCTTAAAATGAAGAAATAAGCGTTCTAAAATGCTTTAAAAAATCAAAGACATCTTTCAATGGTTAACTAACGCAAGGCGCAATATCAGACCTTAATATTCACCCATAATATTTAAATTGCACCAGGTATTATATTACAGGGTAATAGTGTACCCTACCACAGGAAATAATTATAGGTCAATTAGGGGCTACACAGCGTGACCCTAAAGTTTACTATGTATGCCTATGCGAAATAAAGTGTTCTGAGAAGCTTAAAATGAGGAAATAAGCGCTCTAAAATGCTTTAAAAATTCAAAGACATTTTTCTATGTTAACTAACGGCACGGTATCGGACCTTAATATTGACCTATAAATTTTAAATTGGACCACGTATTATATTACAGGGTAATAGTGTACCCTACCACAGGAAATAATTATAGGTCATTTAGGGGGTACACAGCGTGACCCTAAATTTTACTATGTATGCCTATGCGAAATAAAATGTTTTGAGAAGCTTAAAATGAAGAAATAAGCGTTCTAAAATGCTTTAAAAATTCAAAGACATCTTTCAATGGTTAACTAACGCAAGGCGCGATATCAGACCTTAATATGGAACCATAATATTTAAATTGGACCAGGTATTATATTACAGGGTAATAGTGTACCCTACAACAGGAAATAATTATATTTCAATTAGGGGGTACACAGCGTGACCCTAAAGTTTACTATGTATGCCTATGCGAAATAAAGTGTTCTGAGAAGCTTAAAATGAGGAAATAAGCGTTCTAAAATGCTTTAAAAATTCAAAGACATTTTTCTATGTTAACTAACGGCACGGTATCGGACCTTAATATTGACCTATAAATTTTAAATTGGACCCCGTATTATATTACAGGGTAATAGTGTACCCTACCACAGGAAATAATTATAGGTCATTTAGGGGGTACACAGCGTGACCCTAAATTTTACTATGTATGCCTATGCGAAAAAAAATGTTTTGAGAAGCTTAAAATGAAGAAATAAGCGTTCTAAAATGCTTTAAAAATTCAAAGATATCTTTCAATGGTTAATGAACGCAAGGCGCGATATCAGACCTTAATATTGACCCATAATATTTAAATTGGACCAGGTATTATATTACAGGGTAATAGTGTACCCTACAGCAGGAAATAATTATAGGTCAATTAGGGGGTACACAGCGTGACCCTAAAGTTTACTATGTATTCCTATGCAAAATAAAGTGTTCTGAGAAGCTTAAAATGAGGAAATAAGCGTTCTAAAATGCTTTAAAAATTCAAAGACATTTTTCTATGTTAACTAACGGTACGGTATCAGACCTTAATATTGACCTATAATTTTTAAATTGGACCACGTATTATATTACAGGGTTATAGTGTACCCTACCACAGGAAATAATTATAGGTCAATTAGGGGGTACACAGAGTGACCCTAAAGTTTACTATGTATGCCTATGCGAAATAAAGTGTTCTGAGAAGCTTAAAATGAAAAAATAAGCGTTCTAAAATGCTTTAAAAATTCAAAGACATCTTTCAATGGTTAACTAACGCAAGGCGCAATATCAGACCTTAATATTGACCCATAATATTTAAATTGGACCAGGTATTATATTACAGGGTAATAGTGTACCCTAAAACAGGAAATAATTATAGGTCAATTAGGGGGCACACAGCGTGACCCTAAAGAACTTACTATGTATGCCTATGCGAAATAAAGTGTTCTGAGAAGCTTAAAACGAGGAAATAAGCGTTGAGGAAATAAGCGTTCTAAAATGCTTTAAAAATTCAAAGACATTTTTCTATGTTAACTAACGGTACGGTATCGGACCTTAATATTGACCTATAATTTTTAAATTGGACCACGTATTATATTAAAGGGTTATAGTGTACCCTACCACAGGAAATAATTATAGGTCAATTAGGGGGTACACAGAGTGACCCTAAAGTTTACTATGTATGCCTATGCGAAATAAAGTGTTCTGAGAAGCTTAAAATGAAGAAATAAGCGTTCTAAAATGCTTTAAAAATTCAAAGACATCTTTCAATGGTTAACTAACGCAAGGCGCAATATCAGACCTTAATATTGACCCATAATATTTAAATTGGACCAGGTATTATATTACAGGGTAATAGTGTACCCTACCACAGGAAATAATTATAGGTCAATTAGGGGGTACACTATGTATATTTTAAATAGTGCATTAAAACAAGGAAATTCGAAGACACTTTTCTATGTTAACTAACGGCACGGTATCGGACCTTAATATTGACCTATAATTTTTAAATTGGACCACGTATTATATTACAGGGTTATAGTGTACCCTACCACAGGAAATAATTATATGTCAATGAGGGGGTACACAGCGTGACCCTAAAGTTTACTATGTATGCCTATGCGAAATAGAGTGTTCTGAGAAGCTTAAAATGAAGAAATAAGCGTTCTAAAATGCTTTAAAAATTCAAAGACATCTTTCAACGGTTAACTAACGCAAGGCGCAATATCAGACCTTAATATTGACCCATAATATTTAAATTGGACCAGGTATTATATTACAGGGTAATAGTGTACCCTACCACAGGAAATAATTATAGGTCAATTAGATGGTACACAGCGTGACCCTAAAGTTTACTATGTATGCCTATGCAAAATAAAGTGTTCTGAGAAGCTTAAAATGAGGAAATAAGCGTTCTAAAATGCTTTAAAAATTCAAAGACATTTTTCTATGTTAACTAACGGCACGGTATCGGACCTTAATATTGACCTATAATTTTTAAATTGGACCACGTATTATATTACAGGGTAATAGTGTACCCTACCACAGGAAATAATTATAGGTCATTTAGGGGGTACACAGCGTGACCCTAAATTTTACTATGTATGCCTATGCGAAATAAAATGTTTTGAGAAGCTTAAAATGAAGAAATAAGTGTTCTAAAATGCTTTAAAAATTCAAAGACATCTTTCAATGGTTAATCAACGCAAGGCGCGATATCAGACCTTAATATTGACCCATAATATTTAAATTGGACCAGGTATAATATTACAGGGTAATAGTGTACCCTACAGCAGGAAATAATTATAGGTCAATTAGGGGGTACACAGCGTGACCCTAAAGTTTACTATGTATTCCTAAGCAAAATAAAGTGTTCTGAGAAGCTTAAAATGAGGAAATAAGCGTTCTAAAATGCTTTAAAAATTCAAAGACATTTTTCTATGTTAACTAACGGTACGGTATCGGACCTTAATATTGACCTATAATTTTTAAATTGGACCACGTATTATATTACAGGGTTATAGTGTACCCTACCACAGGAAATAATTATAGGTCAATTAGGGGGTACACAGAGTGACCCTAAAGTTTACTATGTATGCCTATGCGAAATAAAGTGTTCTGAGAAGCTTAAAATGAAGAAATAAGCGTTCTAAAATGCTTTAAAAATTCAAAGACATCTTTCAATGGTTAACTAACGCAAGGCGCAATATCAGACCTTAATATTGACCCATAATATTTAAATTGGACCAGGTATTATATTACAGGGTAATAGTGTACCCTACCACAGGAAATAATTATAGGTCAATTAGATGGTACACAGCGTGACCCTAAAGTTTACTATGTATGCCTATGCAAAATAAAGTGTTCTGAGAAGCTTAAAATGAGGAAATAAGTGTTCTAAAATGCTTTAAAAATTGAAAGACATTTTTCTATGTTAACTAACGGCACGGTATCGGAGCTTAATATTGACCTATAATTTTTAAATTGGACCACGTATTATATTACAGGGTAATAGTGTACCCTACCACAGGAAATAATTATAGGTCATTTAGGGGGTACACAGCGTGACCCTAAATTTTACTATGTATGCCTATGCGAAATAAAATGTTTTGAGAAGCTTAAAATGAAGAAATAAGCGTTCTAAAATGCTTTAAAAATTCAAAGACATCTTTCATTGGTTAATCAACGCAAGGCGCGATATCAGACCTTAATATTGACCCATAATATTTAAATTGGACCAGGTATTATATTACAGGGTAATAGTGTACCCTACAGCAGGAAATAATTATAGGTCAATTAGGGGGTACACAGCGTGACCCTAAAGTTTACTATGTATTCCTATGCAAAATAAAGTGTTCTGAGAAGCTTAAAATGAGGAAATAAGCGTTCTAAAATGCTTTAAAAATTCAAAGACATTTTTCTATGTTAACTAACGGTACGGTATCGGACCTTAATATTGACCTATAATTTTTAAATTGGACCACGTATTATATTACAGGATTATAGTGTACCCTACCACAGGAAATACTTATAGGTCAATTAGGGGGTACACAGAGTGACCCTAAAGGTTACTATGTATGCCTATGCGAAATAAAGTGTTCTGAGAAGCTTAAAATGAAGAAATAAGCGTTCTAAAATGCTTTAAAAATTCAAAGACATCTTTCAATGGTTAACTAACGCAAGGCGCAATATCAGACCTTAATATTGACCCATAATATTTAAATTGGACCAGGTATTATATTACAGGGTAATAGTGTACCCTACTACAGGAAATAATTATAGGTCAATTAGATGGTACACAGCGTGACCCTAAAGTTTACTATGTATGCCTATGCGAAATAAAGTGTTCTGAGAAGCTTAAAATGAAGAAATAAGCGTTCTAAAATGCTTTAAAAATTCAAAGACATCTTTCAATGGTTAACTAACGCAAGGCGCAATATCAGACCTTAATATTGACCCATAATATTTAAATTGGCCCAGGTATTATATTACAGGATAATAGTGAACCCTACCACAGGAAATAATTATAGGTCAATTAGGGGGTACACTATGTATATTTTAAATAGTGCATTAAAACAAGGAAATTCGAAGACACTTTTCTATGTTAACTAACGGCACGGTATCGGACCTTAATATTGACCTATAATTTCTAAATTGGACCACGTATTATATTACATTGTTATAGTGTACCCTAATACAGGAAATAATTATATGTCAATTAGGGGGTACACAGCGTGACCCTAAAGTTTACTATGTATGCCTATGCGAAATAGAGTGTTCTGAGAAGCTTAAAATGAAGAATTAAGCGTTCTAAAATGCTTTAAAAATTCAAAGAAATCTTTCAATGGTTAACTAACGCAAGGCGCGATATCAGACCTTAATATGGAACCATAATATTTAAATTGGACCAGGTATTATATTACAGGGTAATAGTGTACCCTACAACAGGAAATAATTATAGGTCAATTAGGGGGTACACAGCGTGACCCTAAAGTTTACTATGTATGCCTATGCGAAATAGAGTGTTCTGAGAAGCTTAAAATGAAGAAATAAGCGTTCTAAAATGCTTTAAAAATTCAAAGACATCTTTCAATGGTTAACTAACGCAAGGCGCAATATCAGACCTTAATATTGACCCATAATATTTAAATTGGACCAGGTATTATATTACAGGGTAATAGTGTACCCTACCACAGGAAATAACTATAGATCAATTAGATGGTACACAGCGTGACCCTAAAGTTTACTATGTATGCCTATGCAAAATAATGTGTTCTGAGAAGCTTAAAATGAGGAAATAAGCGTTCTAAAATGCTTTAAAAATTCAAAGACATTTTTCTATGTTAACTAACGGTACGGTATCGGACCTTAATATTGACCTATAATTTTTAAATTGGACCACGTATTATATTAAAGGGTTATAGTGTACCCTACCACAGGAAATAATTATAGGTCAATTAGGGGGTACACAGAGTGACCCTAAAGTTTACTATGTATGCCTATGCGAAATAAAGTGTTCTGAGAAGCTTAAAATGAAGAAATAAGCGTTCTAAAATGCTTCAAAAATTCAAAGACATCTTTCAATGGTTAACTAACGCAAGGCGCAATATCAGACCTTAATATTGACCCATAATATTTAAATTGGACCAGGTATTATATTACAGGGTAATAGTGTACCCTACCACAGGAAATAATTATAGGTCAATTAGGGGGTACACTATGTATATTTTAAATAGTGCATTAAAACAAGGAAATTCGAAGACACTTTTCTATGTTAACTAACGGCACGGTATCGGACCTTAATATTGACCTATAATTTTTAAATTGGACCACGTATTATATTACAGGGTTATAGTGTACCCTACCACAGGAAATAATTATATGTCAATGAGGGGGTACACAGCGTGACCCTAAAGTTTACTATGTATGCCTATGCGAAATAGAGTGTTCTGAGAAGCTTAAAATAAAGAAATAAGCGTTCTAAAATGCTTTAAAAATTCAAAGACATCTTTCAATGGTTAACTAACGCAAGGCGCGATATCAGACCTTAATATGGAACCATAATATTTAAATTGGACCAGGTATTATATTACAGGGTAATAGTGTACCCTACAACAGGAAATAAATATAGGTCAATTAGGGGGTACACAGCGTGACCCTAAAGTTTACTATTTATGCCTATGCGAAATAGAGTGTTCTGAGAAGCTTAAAATGAAGAAATAAGCGTTCTAAAATGCTTTAAAAATTCAAAGACATCTTTCAATGGTTAACTAACGCAAGGCGCAATATCAGACCTTAATATTGACCCATAATATTTAAATTGGACCAGGTATTATATTACAGGGTAATAGTGTACCCTACCACAGGAAATAACTATAGGTCAATTAGATGGTACACAGCGTGACCCTAAAGTTTACTATGTATGCCTATGCAAAATAAAGTGTTCTGAGAAGCTTAAAATGAGGAATTAAGCGTTCTAAAATGCTTTAAAAATTCAAAGACATTTTTCTATGTTAACTAACGGTACGGTATCGGACCTTAATATTGACCTATAATTTTTAAATTGGACCACGTATTATATTAAAGGGTTATAGTGTACCCTACCACAGGAAATAATTATAGGTCAATTAGGGGGTACACAGAGTGACCCTAAAGTTTACTATGTATGCCTATGCGAAATAAAGTGTTCTGAGAAGCTTAAAATGAAGAAATAAGCGTTCTAAAATGCTTTAAAAATTCAAAGACATCTTTCAATGATTAACTAACGCAAGGCGCAATATCAGACCTTAATATTGACCCATAATATTTAAATTGGACCAGGTATTATATTACAGGGTAATAGTGTACCCTACCACAGGAAATAATTATAGGTCAATTAGGGGGTACACTATGTATATTTTAAATAGTGCATTAAAACAAGGAAATTCGAAGACACTTTTCTATGTTAACTAACGGCACGGTATCGGACCTTAATATTGACCTATAATTTTTAAATTGGACCACGTATTATATTACAGGGTTATAGTGTACCCTACCACAGGAAATAATTATATGTCAATGAGGGGGTACACAGCGTGACCCTAAAGTTTACTATGTATGCCTATGCGAAATAGAGTGTTCTGAGAAGCTTAAAATAAAGAAATAAGCGTTCTAAAATGCTTCAAAAATTCAAAGACATCTTTCAATGGTTAACTAACGCAAGGCGCGATATCAGACCTTAATATGGAACCATAATATTTAAATTGGACCAGGTATTATATTACAGGGTAATAGTGTACCCTACAACAGGAAATAAATATAGGTCAATTAGGGGGTACACAGCGTGACCCTAAAGTTTACTATTTATGCCTATGCGAAATAGAGTGTTCTGAGAATCTTAAAATGAAGAAATAAGCGTTCTAAAATGCTTTAAAAATTCAAAGACATCTTTCAACGGTTAACTAACGCAAGGCGCAATATCAGACCTTAATATTGACCCATAATATTTAAATTGGACCAGGTATTATATTACAGGGTAATAGTGTACCCTACCACAGGAAATAATTATAGGTCAATTAGATGGTACACAGCGTGACCCTAAAGTTTACTATGTATGCCTATGCAAAATAAAGTGTTCTGAGAAGCTTAAAATGAGGAAATAAGCGTTCTAAAATGCTTTAAAAATTCAAAGACATTTTTCTATGTTAACTAACGGCACGGTATCGGACCTTAATATTGACCTATAATTTTTAAATTGGACCACGTATTATATTACAGGGTAATAGTGTACCCTACCACAGGAAATAATTATAGGTCATTTAGGGGGTACACAGCGTGACCCTAAATTTTACTATGTATGCCTATGCGAAATAAAATGTTTTGAGAAGCTTAAAATGAAGAAATAAGTGTTCTAAAATGCTTTAAAAATTCAAAGACATCTTTCAATGGTTAATCAACGCATGGCGCGATATCAGACCTTAATATTGACCCATAATATTTAAATTGGACCAGGTATAATATTACAGGGTAATAGTGTACCCTACAGCAGGAAATAATTATAGGTCAATTAGGGGGTACACAGCGTGACTCTAAAGTTTACTATGTATTCCTAAGCAAAATAAAGTGTTCTGAGAAGCTTAAAATGAGGAAATAAGCGTTCTAAAATGCTTTAAAAATTCAAAGACATTTTTCTATGTTAACTAACGGTACGGTATCGGACCTTAATATTGACCTATAATTTTTAAATTGGACCACGTATTATATTACAGGGTTATAGTGTACCCTACCACAGGAAATAATTATAGGTCAATTAGGGGGTACACAGAGTGACCCTAAAGTTTACTATGTATGCCTATGCGAAATAAAGTGTTCTGAGAAGCTTAAAATGAAGAAATAAGCGTTCTAAAATGCTTTAAAAATTCAAAGACATCTTTCAATGGTTAACTAACGCAAGGCGCAATATCAGACCTTAATATTGACCCATAATATTTAAATTGGACCAGGTATTATATTACAGGGTAATAGTGTACCCTACCACAGGAAATAATTATAGGTCAATTAGGGGGTACACTATGTATATTTTAAATAGTGCATTAAAACAAGGAAATTCGAAGACACTTTTCTATGTTAACTAACGGCACGGTATCGGACCTTAATATTGACCTATAATTTTTAAATTGGACCACGTATTATATTACAGGGTTATAGTGTACCCTACCACAGGAAATAATTATATGTCAATGAGGGGGTACACAGCGTGACCCTAAAGTTTACTATGTATGCCTATGCGAAATAGAGTGTTCTGAGAAGCTTAAAATAAAGAAATAAGCGTTCTAAAATGCTTTAAAAATTCAAAGACATCTTTCAATGGTTAACTAACGCAAGGCGCGATATCAGACCTTAATATGGAACCATAATATTTAAATTGGACCAGGTATTATATTACAGGGTAATAGTGTACCCTACAACAGGAAATAAATATAGGTCAATTAGGGGGTACACAGCGTGACCCTAAAGTTTACTATTTATGCCTATGCGAACTAGAGTGTTCTGAGAAGCTTAAAATGAAGAAATAAGCGTTCTAAAATGCTTTAAAAATTCAAAGACATCTTTCAACGGTTAACTAACGCAAGGCGCAATATCAGACCTTAATATTGACCCATAATATTTAAATTGGACCAGGTATTATATTACAGGGTAATAGTGTACCCTACCACAGGAAATAATTATAGGTCAATTAGATGGTACACAGCGTGACCCTAAAGTTTACTATGTATGCCTATGCAAAATAAAGTGTTCTGAGAAGCTTAAAATGAGGAAATAAGCGTTCTAAAATGCTTTAAAAATTCAAAGACATTTTTCTATGTTAACTAACGGCACGGTATCGGACCTTAATATTGACCTATAATTTTTAAATTGGACCACGTATTATATTACAGGGTAATAGTGTACCCTACCACAGGAAATAATTATAGGTCATTTAGGGGGTACACAGCGTGACCCTAAATTTTACTATGTATGCCTATGCGAAATAAAATGTTTTGAGAAGCTTAAAATGAAGAAATAAGTGTTCTAAAATGCTTTAAAAATTCAAAGACATCTTTCAATGGTTAATCAACGCATGGCGCGATATCAGACCTTAATATTGACCCATAATATTTAAATTGGACCAGGTATTATATTACAGGGTAATAGTGTACCCTACCACAGGAAATAATTATAGGTCAATTAGGGGGTACACTATGTATATTTTAAATAGTGCATTAAAACAAGGAAATTCGAAGAAACTTTTCTATGTTAACTAACGGCACGGTATCGGACCGTAATATTGACCTATAATTTTTAAATTGGACCACGTATTATATTACAGGGTTATAGTGTACCCTACCACAGGAAATAATTATATGTCAATGAGGGGGTACACAGCGTGACCCTAAAGTTTACTATGTATGCCTATGCAAAATAAAGTGTTCTGAGAAGCTTAAAATGAGGAAATAAGCGTTCTAAAATGCTTTAAGAATTCAAAGACATTTTTCTATGTTAACTAACGGCACGGTATCGGACCTTAATATTGACCTATAATTTTTAAATTGGACCACGTATTATATTACAGGGTAATAGTGTACCCTACCACAGGAAATAATTATAGGTCATTTAGGGGGTACACAGCGTGACCCTAAATTTTACTATGTATGCCTATGCGAAATAAAATGTTTTGAGAAGCTTAAAATGAAGAAATAAGCGTTCTAAAATGCTTTAAAAATTCAAAGACATCTTTCAATGGTTAATCAACGCAAGGCGCGATATCAGACCTTAATATTGACCCATAATATTTAAATTGGACCAGGTATTATATTACAGGGTAATAGTGTACCCTAAAGCAGGAAATAATTATAGGTCAATTAGGGGGTACACAGCGTGACCCTAAAGTTTACTATGTATTCCTATGCAAAATAAAGTGTTCTGAGAAGCTTAAAATGAGGAAATAAGCGTTCTAAAATGCTTTAAAAATTCAAAGACATTTTTCTATGTTAACTAACGGTACGGTATCGGACCTTAATATTGACCTAAAATTTTTAAATTGGACCACGTATTATATTACAGGGTGATAGCGTACCCTGCCACGGAAAATAATTATAGGTCTATTAGGGGGTACACAGAGTGACCCTAAAGTTTACTATGTATGCCTATGCGAAATAGAGTGTTCTGAGAAGCTTAAAATGAAGAAATAAGCGTTCTAAAATGCTTTAAAAATTCAAAGACATCTTTCAATGGTTAACTAACGCAAGGCGCAATATCAGACCTTAATATTGACCCATAATATTTAAATTGGCCCAGGTATTATATTACAGGGTAATAGTGTACCCTACCACAGGAAATAATTATAGGTCAATTAGGGGGTACACTATGTATATTTTAAATAGTGCATTAAAACAAGGAAATTCGAAGACACTTTTCTATGTTAACTAACGGCACGGTATCGGACCTTAATATTGACCTATAATTTTAAAATTGGACCACGTATTATATTACAGGGTTATAGTGTCCCCTAAAACAGGAAATAGTTATATGTCAATTAGGGGGTACACAGCGTGACCCTAAAGTTTACTATGTATGCCTATGCGAAATAAAGTGTTCTGAGAAGCTTAAAATGAAGAAATAAGCGTTCTAAAATGCTTTAAAAATTCAAAGACATCTTTTAATGGTTAACAAACGCAAGGCGCAATATCAGACCTTAATATTGACCCATAATATTTAAATTGGACCAGGTATTATATTACAGGGTAATAGTGTACCCTACCACAGGAAATAATTATAGGTCAATTAGATGGTACACAGCGTGACCCTAAAGTTTACTATGTATGCCTATGCAAAATAAAGTGTTCAGAGAAGCTTAAAATGAGGAAATAAGCGTTCTAAAATGCTTTAAAAATTGAAAGACATTTTTCTATGTTAACTAACGGCACGGTATCGGAGCTTAATACTGACATATAATTTTTAAATTGGACCACGTATTATATTACAGGGTAATAGTGTACCCTAACACAGGAAATAATTATAGGTCATTTAGGGGGTACACAGCGTGACCCTAAATTTTACTATGTATGCCTATGCGAAATAAAATGTTTTGAGAAGCTTAAAATGAAGAAATAAGCGTTCTAAAATGCTTTAAAAATTCAAAGACATCTTTCAATGGTTAACTAACGCAAGGCGCAATATCAGACCTTAATATTGACCCATAATATTTAAATTGGACCAGGTATTATATTACAGGGTAATAGTGTACCCTACCACAGGAAATAATTATAGGTCAATTAGGGGGTACACTATGTATATTTTAAATAGTGCATTAAAACAAGGAAATTCGAAGAAACTTTTCTATGTTAACTAACGGCACGGTATCGGACCTTAATATTGACCTATAATTTTTAAATTGGACCACGTATTATATTACAGGGTTATAGTGTACCCTATCACAGGAAATAATTATATGTCAATGAGGGGGCACACAGCGTGACCCTAAAGTTTACTATGTATGCCTATGCAAAATAAAGTGTTCTGAGAAGCTTAAAATGAGGAAATAAGCGTTCTAAAATGCTTTAAGAATTCAAAGACATTTTTCTATGTTAACTAACGGCACGGTATCGGACCTTAATATTGACCTATAATTTTTAAATTGGACCACGTATTATATTACAGGGTAATAGTGTACCCTACCACAGGAAATAATTATAGGTCATTTAGGGGGTACACAGCGTGACCCTAAATTTTACTATGTATGCCTATGCGAAATAAAATGTTTTGAGAAGCTTAAAATGAAGAAATAAGCGTTCTAAAATGCTTTAAAAATTCAAAGACATCTTTCAATGGTTAACTAACGCAAGGCGCGATATCAGACCTTAATATGGAACCATAATATTTAAATTGGACCAGGTATTATATTACAGGGTAATAGTGTACCCTACAACAGGAAATAAATATAGGTCAATTAGGGGGTACACAGCGTGACCCTAAAGTTTACTATTTATGCCTATGCGAAATAGAGTGTTCTGAGAAGCTTAAAATGAAGAAATAAGCGTTCTAAAATGCTTTAAAAATTCAAAGACATCTTTCAACGGTTAACTAACGCAAGGCGCAATATCAGACCTTAATATTGACCCATAATATTTAAATTGGACCAGGTATTATATTACAGGGTAATAGTGTACCCTACCACAGGAAATAATTATAGGTCAATTAGATGGTACACAGCGTGACCCTAAAGTTTACTATGTATGCCTATGCAAAATAAAGTGTTCTGAGAAGCTTAAAATGAGGAAATAAGCGTTCTAAAATGCTTTAAAAATTCAAAGACATTTTTCTATGTTAACTAACGGCACGGTATCGGACCTTAATATTGACCTATAATTTTTAAATTGGACCACGTATTATATTACAGGGTAATAGTGTACCCTACCACAGGAAATAATTATAGGTCATTTAGGGGGTACACAGCGTGACCCTAAATTTTACTATGTATGCCTATGCGAAATAAAATGTTTTGAGAAGCTTAAAATGAAGAAATAAGTGTTCTAAAATGCTTTAAAAATTCAAAGACATCTTTCAATGGTTAATCAACGCATGGCGCGATATCAGACCTTAATATTGACCCATAATATTTAAATTGGACCAGGTATAATATTACAGGGTAATAGTGTACCCTACAGCAGGAAATAATTATAGGTCAATTAGGGGGTACACAGCGTGACCCTAAAGTTTACTATGTATTCCTAAGCAAAATAAAGTGTTCTGAGAAGCTTAAAATGAGGAAATAAGCGTTCTAAAATGCTTTAAAAATTCAAAGACATTTTTCTATGTTAACTAAAGGTACGGTATCGGACCTTAATATTGACCTATAATTTTTAAATTGGACCACGTATTATATTATAGGGTTATAGTGTACCCTACCACAGGAAATAATTATAGGTCAATTAGGGGGTACACTATGTATATTTTAAATAGTGCATTAAAACAAGGAAATTCGAAGAAACTTTTCTATGTTAACTAACGGCACGGTATCGGACCTTAATATTAGCCTATAATTTTTAAATTGGACCACGTATTATATTACAGGGTTATAGTGTACCCTACCACAGGAAATAATTATATGTCAATGAGGGGGTACACAGCGTGACCCTAAAGTTTACTATGTATGCCTATGCAAAATAAAGTGTTCTGAGAAGCTTAAAATGAGGAAATAAGCGTTCTAAAATGCTTTAAGAATTCAAAGACATTTTTCTATGTTAACTAACGGCACGGTATCGGACCTTAATATTGACCTATAATTTTTAAATTGGACCACGTATTATATTACAGGGTAATAGTGTACCCTACCACAGGAAATAATTATAGGTCATTTAGGGGGTACACAGCGTGACCCTAAATTTTACTATGTATGCCTATGCGAAATAAAATGTTTTGAGAAGCTTAAAATGAAGAAATAAGCGTTCTAAAATGCTTTAAAAATTCAAAGACATCTTTCAATGGTTAATCAACGCAAGGCGCGATATCAGACCTTAATATTGACCCATAATATTTAAATTGGACCAGGTATTATATTACAGGGTAATAGTGTACCCTACAGCAGGAAATAATTATAGGTCAATGAGGGGGTACACAGCGTGACCCTAAAGTTTACTATGTATTCCTATGCAAAATAAAGTGTTCTGAGAAGCTTAAAATGAGGAAATAAGCGTTCTAAAATGCTTTAAAAATTCAAAGACATTTTCCCTCATTGACATATAATTATTTCCTGTGGTAGGGTACACTATAACCCTGTAATATAATACGTGGTCCAATTTAAAAATTATAGGTCAATATTAAGGTCCGATACCGTGCCGTTAGTTAACATAGAAAAGTTTCTTCGAATTTCCTTGTTTTAATGCACTATTTAAAATATACATAGTGTACCCCCTAATTGACCTATAATTATTTCCTGTGGTAGGGTACACTATTACCCTGTAATATAATACCTGGTCCAATTTAAATATTATGGGTCAATATTAAGGTCTGATATTGCGCCTTGCGTTAGTTAACCATTGAAAGATGTCTTTGAATTTTTAAAGCATTTTAGAACGCTTATTTCTTCATTTTAAGCTTCTCAGAACACTTTATTTCGCATAGGCATACATAGTAAACTTTAGGGTCACTCTGTGTACCCCCTAATTGACCTATAATTATTTCCTGTGGTAGGGTACACTATAACCCTGTAATATAATACGTGGTCCAATTTAAAAATTATAGGTCAATATTAAGGTCCGATACCGTACCGTTAGTTAACATAGAAAAATGTCTTTGAATTTTTAAAGCATTTTAGAACGCTTATTTCCTCATTTTAAGCTTCTCAGAACACTTTATTTTGCTTAGGAATACATAGTAAACTTTAGGGTCACGCTGTGTACCCCCTAATTGACCTATAATTATTTCCTGCTGTAGGGTACACTATTACCCTGTAATATTATACCTGGTCCAATTTAAATATTATGGGTCAATATTAAGGTCTGATATTGCGCCTTGCGTTAGTTAACCGTTGAAAGATGTCTTTGAATTTTTAAAGCATTTTAGAACGCTTATTTCTTCATTTTAAGCTTCTCAGAACACTCTATTTCGCATAGGCATAAATAGTAAACTTTAGGGTCACGCTGTGTACCCCCTAATTGACCTATATTTATTTCCTGTTGTAGGGTACACTATTACCCTGTAATATAATACCTGGTCCAATTTAAATATTATGGTTCCATATTAAGGTCTGATATCGCGCCTTGCGTTAGTTAACCATTGAAAGATGTCTTTGAATTTTTAAAGCATTTTAGAACGCTTATTTCTTCATTTTAAGCTTCTCAAAACATTTTATTTCGCATAGGCATACATAGTAAAATTTAGGGTCACGCTGTGTACCCCCTAAATGACCTATAATTATTTCCTGTGGTAGGGTACACTATTACCCTGTAATATAATACGTGGTCCAATTTAAAAATTATAGGTCAATATTAAGGTCCGATACCGTGCCGTTAGTTAACATAGAAAAATGTCTTTGAATTCTTAAAGCATTTTAGAACGCTTATTTCCTCATTTTAAGCTTCTCAGAACACTTTATTTTGCATAGGCATACATAGTAAACTTTAGGGTCACGCTGTGTGCCCCCTCATTGACATATAATTATTTCCTGTGATAGGGTACACTATAACCCTGTAATATAATACGTGGTCCAATTTAAAAATTATAGGTCAATATTAAGGTCCGATACCGTGCCGTTAGTTAACATAGAAAAGTTTCTTCGAATTTCCTTGTTTTAATGCACTATTTAAAATATACATAGTGTACCCCCTAATTGACCTATAATTATTTCCTGTGGTAGGGTACACTATTACCCTGTAATATAATACCTGGTCCAATTTAAATATTATGGGTCAATATTAAGGTCTGATATTGCGCCTTGCGTTAGTTAACCATTGAAAGATGTCTTTGAATTTTTAAAGCATTTTAGAACGCTTATTTCTTCATTTTAAGCTTCTCAAAACATTTTATTTCGCATAGGCATACATAGTAAAATTTAGGGTCACGCTGTGTACCCCCTAAATGACCTATAATTATTTCCTGTGTTAGGGTACACTATTACCCTGTAATATAATACGTGGTCCAATTTAAAAATTATAGGTCAGTATTAAGCTCCGATACCGTGCCGTTAGTTAACATAGAAAAATGTCTTTCAATTTTTAAAGCATTTTAGAACGCTTATTTCCTCATTTTAAGCTTCTCAGAACACTTTATTTTGCATAGGCATACATAGTAAACTTTAGGGTCACGCTGTGTACCATCTAATTGACCTATAATTATTTCCTGTGGTAGGGTACACTATTACCCTGTAATATAATACCTGGTCCAATTTAAATATTATGGGTCAATATTAAGGTCTGATATTGCGCCTTGCGTTAGTTAACCATTGAAAGATGTCTTTGAATTTTTAAAGCATTTTAGAACGCTTATTTCTTCATTTTAAGCTTCTCAGAACACTTTATTTCGCATAGGCATACATAGTAAACTTTAGGGTCACTCTGTGTACCCCCTAATTGACCTATAATTATTTCCTGTGGTAGGGTGCACTATAACCCTGTAATATAATACGTGGTCCAATTTAAAAATTATAGGTCAATATTAAGGTCCGATACCGTACCGTTAGTTAACATAGAAAAATGTCTTTGAATTTTTAAAGCATTTTAGAACGCTTATTTCCTCATTTTAAGCTTCTCAGAACACTTTATTTTGCATAGGAATACATAGTAAAATTTAGGGTCACGCTGTGTACCCCCTAATTGACCTATAATTATTTCCTGCTGTAGGGTACACTATTACCCTGTAATATTATACCTGGTCCAATTTAAATATTATGGGTCAATATTAAGGTCTGATATCGCGCCTTGCGTTGATTAACCATTGAAAGATGTCTTTGAATTTTTAAAGCATTTTAGAACGCTTATTTCTTCATTTTAAGCTTCTCAAAACATTTTATTTCGCATAGGCATACATAGTAAAATTTAGGGTCACGCTGTGTACCCCCTAAATGACCTATAATTATTTCCTGTGGTAGGGTACACTATTACCCTGTAATATAATACGTGGTCCAATTTAAAAATTATAGGTCAATATTAAGGTCCGATACCGTGCCGTTAGTTAACATAGAAAAATGTCTTTGAATTTTTAAAGCATTTTAGAACGCTTATTTCCTCATTTTAAGCTTCTCAGAACACTTTATTTTGCATAGGCATACATAGTAAACTTTAGGGTCACGCTGTGTACCATCTAATTGACCTATAATTATTTCCTGTGGTAGGGTACACTATTACCCTGTAATATAATACCTGGTCCAATTTAAATATTATGGGTCAATATTAAGGTCTGATATTGCGCCTTGCGTTAGTTAACCATTGAAAGATGTCTTTGAATTTTTAAAGCATTTTTGAACGCTTATTTCTTCATTTTAAGCTTCTCAGAACACTCTATTTCGCATAGGCATACATAGTAAACTTTAGGGTCACGCTGTGTACCCCCTAATTGACCTATAATTATTTCCTGTTGTAGGGTACACTATTACCCTGTAATATAATACCTGGTCCAATTTAAATATTATGGTTCCATATTAAGGTCTGATATCGCGCCTTGCGTTAGTTAACCATTGAAAGATGTCTTTGAATTTTTAAAGCATTTTAGAACGCTTATCTCTTCATTTTAAGCTTCTCAGAACACTCTATTTCGCATAGGCATACATAGTAAACTTTAGGGTCACGCTGTGTACCCCCTAATTGACATATAACTATTTCCTGTTTTAGGGGACACTATAACCCTGTAATATAATACGTGGTCCAATTTTAAAATTATAGGTCAATATTAAGGTCCGATACCGTGCCGTTAGTTAACATAGAAAAGTGTCTTCGAATTTCCTTGTTTTAATGCACTATTTAAAATATACATAGTGTACCCCCTAATTGACCTATAATTATTTCCTGTGGTAGGGTACACTATTACCCTGTAATATAATACCTGGGCCAATTTAAATATTATGGGTCAACATTAAGGTCTGATATTGCGCCTTGCGTTAGTTAACCATTGAAAGATGTCTTTGAATTTTTAAAGCATTTTAGAACGCTTATTTCTTCATTTTAAGCTTCTCAGAACACTCTATTTCGCATAGGCATACATAGTAAACTTTAGGGTCACTCTGTGTACCCCCTAATAGACCTATAATTATTTTCCGTGGTAGGGTACGCTATCACCCTGTAATATAATACGTGGTCCAATTTAAAAATTTTAGGTCAATATTAAGGTCCGATACCGTACCGTTAGTTAACATAGAAAAATGTCTTTGAATTTTTAAAGCATTTTAGAACGCTTATTTCCTCATTTTAAGCTTCTCAGAACACTTTTTTTTGCATAGGAATACATAGTAAACTTTAGGGTCACGCTGTGTACCCCCTAATTGACCTATAATTATTTCCTGCTGTAGGGTACACTATTACCCTGTAATATAATACCTGGTCCAATTTAAATATTATGGGTCAATATTAAGGTCTGATATCGCGCCTTGCGTTGATTAACCATTGAAAGATGTCTTTGAATTTTTAAAGCATTTTAGAACGCTTATTTCTTCATTTTAAGCTTTTCAAAACATTTTATTTCGCATAGGCATACATAGTAAAATTTAGGGTCACGCTGTGTACCCCCTAAATGACCTATAATTATTTCCTGTGGTAGGGTACACTATTACCCTGTAATATAATACGTGGTCCAATTTAAAAATTATAGGTCAATATTAAGGTCCGATACCGTGCCGTTAGTTAACATAGAAAAATGTCTTTGAATTCTTAAAGCATTTTAGAACGCTTATTTCCTCATTTTAAGCTTCTCAGAACACTTTATTTTGCATAGGCATACATAGTAAACTTTAGGGTCACGCTGTGTACCCCCTCATTGACATATAATTATTTCCTGTGGTAGGGTACACTATAACCCTGTAATATAATACGTGGTCCAATTTAAAAATTATAGGTCAATATTAAGGTCCGATACCGTGCCGTTAGTTAACATAGAAAAGTTTCTTCGAATTTCCTTGTTTTAATGCACTATTTAAAATATACATAGTGTACCCCCTAATTGACCTATAATTATTTCCTGTGGTAGGGTACACTATTACCCTGTAATATAATACCTGGTCCAATTTAAATATTATGGGTCAATATTAAGGTCTGATATTGCGCCTTGCGTTAGTTAACCATTGAAAGATGTCTTTGAATTTTTAAAGCATTTTAGAACGCTTATTTCTTCATTTTAAGCTTCTCAGAACACTTTATTTCGCATAGGCATACATAGTAAACTTTAGGGTCACTCTGTGTACCCCCTAATTGACCTATAATTATTTCCTGTGGTAGGGTACACTATAACCCTGTAATATAATACGTGGTCCAATTTAAAAATTATAGGTCAATATTAAGGTCCGATACCGTACCGTTAGTTAACATAGAAAAATGTCTTTGAATTTTTAAAGCATTTTAGAACGCTTATTTCCTCATTTTAAGCTTCTCAGAACACTTTATTTTGCTTAGGAATACATAGTAAACTTTAGGGTCACGCTGTGTACCCCCTAATTGACCTATAATTATTTCCTGCTGTAGGGTACACTATTACCCTGTAATATTATACCTGGTCCAATTTAAATATTATGGGTCAATATTAAGGTCTGATATCGCGCCATGCGTTGATTAACCATTGAAAGATGTCTTTGAATTTTTAAAGCATTTTAGAACACTTATTTCTTCATTTTAAGCTTCTCAAAACATTTTATTTCGCATAGGCATACATAGTAAAATTTAGGGTCACGCTGTGTACCCCCTAAATGACCTATAATTATTTCCTGTGGTAGGGTACACTATTACCCTGTAATATAATACGTGGTCCAATTTAAAAATTATAGGTCAATATTAAGGTCCGATACCGTGCCGTTAGTTAACATAGAAAAATGTCTTTGAATTTTTAAAGCATTTTAGAACGCTTATTTCCTCATTTTAAGCTTCTCAGAACACTTTATTTTGCATAGGCATACATAGTAAACTTTAGGGTCACGCTGTGTACCATCTAATTGACCTATAATTATTTCCTGTGGTAGGGTACACTATTACCCTGTAATATAATACCTGGTCCAATTTAAATATTATGGGTCAATATTAAGGTCTGATATTGCGTCTTGCGTTAGTTAACCGTTGAAAGATGTCTTTGAATTTTTAAAGCATTTTAGAACGCTTATTTCTTCATTTTAAGCTTCTCAGAACACTCTATTTCGCATAGGCATAAATAGTAAACTTTAGGGTCACGCTGTGTACCCCCTAATTGACCTATATTTATTTCCTGTTGTAGGGTACACTTAATTATAGGTCAATTAGGGGGTACACTATGTATATTTTAAATAGTGCATTAAAACAAGGAAATACGAAGACACTTTTCTATGTTAACTACCGGCACGGTATCGGACCTTAATATTGACCTATAATTTTTAAATTGGACCACGTATTATATTACAGGGTTATAGTGTACCCTACCACAGGAAATAATTATAGGTCAATTAGGGGGTACGCAGAGTGACCCAAAAGTTTACTATGTATGCCTATGCGAAATAAAGTGTTCTGAGAAGCTTAAAATGAGGAAATAAGCGTTCTAAAATGCTTTAAAAATTCAAAGACATTTTTCTATGTTAACTAACGGCACGGTATCGGACCTTAATATTGACCTATAATTTTTAAATTGGACCACCTATTATATTACAGGGTAATAGTGTTCCCTACCACAGGAAATAATTATAGGTCAATTAGGGGGTACACAGCGTGACCCTAAAGTTTACTATGTATGCCTATGCGAAATAAAGTGTTCTGAGAAGCTTAAAATGAAGAAATAAGCGTTCTAAAATGCTTTAAAAATTCAAAGACATCTTTCAATGGTTAACTAACGCAAGGCGCAATATCAAACCTTAATATTGACCCATAATATTTAAATTGGACCAGGTATTATATTACAGGGTAATAGTGTACACTACCAAAGGAAATAATTATAGGTCAATAAGGGGGTACGCAGAGTGACCCAAAAGTTTACTATGTATGCCTATGCGAAATAAAGTGTTCTGAGAAGCTTAAAATGAGGAAATAAGCGTTCTAAAATGCTTTAAAAATTCAAAGACATCTTTCAATGGTTAACTAACGCAAGGCGCAATATCAAACCTTAATATTGACCCATAATATTTAAATTGAACCAGGTATTGTATTACAGGGTAATAGTGTACCCTACCACAGGAAATAATTATAGGTCAATTAGGGGGTACACTATGTATATTTTAAATAGTGCATTAAAACAAGGAAATACGAAGACATTTTTCATTGTTAACTAACGGCACGGTATCGGAACTTAATATTGACCTATAATTTTTAAATTGGACCACGTATTATATTGCAGGGTTATAGTGTACCCTACCACAGGAAATAATTATAGGTCAATTAGGGGGTACACAGAGTGAACCTAAAGTTTACTATGTATGCCTATGCGAAATAGAGTGTTCTGAGATGAAGAAATAAGCGTTCTAAGATGCTTTAAAAATTCAAAGACATCTTTCAATGGTTAACTAACGCAAGGCGCAATATCGGACCTTAATATTGACCTATAATTTTTAAATTGGACCACGTATTATATTACAGGGTTATAGTGTACCCTACCACAGGAAATAATTATAGGTCAATTAGGGGGTACGCAGAGTGACCCAAAAGTTTACTATGTATGCCTATGCGAAATAAAGTGTTCTGAGAAGCTTAAAATGAGGAAATAAGCGTTCTAAAATGCTTTAAAAATTCAAAGACATTTTTCTATGTTAACTAACGGCACGGTATCGGACCTTAATATTGACCTATAATTTTTAAATTGGACCACCTATTATATTACAGGGTAATAGTGTTCCCTACCACAGGAAATAATTATAGGTCAAGTAGGAGGTACACAGCGTGACCCTAAAGTTTACTATGTATGCCTATGCGAAATAAAGTGTTCTGAGAAGCTTAAAATGAAGAAATAAGCTTTCTAAAATGCTTTAAAAATTCAAAGACATCTTTCAATGGTTAACTAACGCAAGGCGCAATATCAAACCTTAATATTGACCCATAATATTTAAATTGGACCAGGTATTATATTACAGGGTAATAGTGTACCCTACCAAAGGAAATAATTATAGGTCAATTAGGGGGTACGCAGTTTGACCCAAAAGTTTACTATGTATGCCTATGCGAAATAAAGTGTTCTGAGAAGCTTAAAATGAGGAAATAAGCGTTCTAAAATGCTTTAAAAATTCAAAGACATCTTTCAATGGTTAACTAACGCAAGGCGCAATATCAAACCTTAATATTGACCCATAATATTTAAATTGAACGAGGTATTGTATTACAGGGTAATAGTGTACCCTACCACAGGAAATAATTATAGGTCAATTAGGGGGTACACTATGTATATTTTAAATAGTGCATTAAAACAAGGAAATACGAAGACATTTTTCATTGTTAACTAACGGCACGGTATCGGACCTTAATATTGACCTATAATTTTTAAATTGGACCACGTATTATATTACAGGGTGATAGTGTACCCTACCACAGAAAATAATTATAGGTCAATTAGGGGGTACTCAGCGTGACCCTAAAGTTTACTATGTATGCCTATGCGAAATAAAGTGTTCTGAGAAGCTTAAAATGAGGAAATAAGCGTTCTAAAATGCTTTAAAAATTCAAAGACATTTTTCTATGTTAACTAACGGCACGGTATCGGACCTTAATATTGACCTATAATTTTTAAATTGGACCACCTATTATATTACAGGGTAATAGTGTACCCTTCCACAGGAAATAATTATAGGTCAATTAGGGGGTACACAGCGTGAACCTAAAGTTTACTGTGTATGCCTATGCGAAATAAAGTGTTCTGAGAAGCTTAAAATGAAGAAATAAGCGTTCTAAAATGCTTTAAAAATTCAAAGACATCTTTCAATGGTTAACTAACGCAAGGCGCAATATCAAACCTTAATATTGACCCATAATATTTAAATTGAACCAGGTATTGTCTTACAGGGTAATAGTGTACCCTACCACAGGAAATAATTATAGGTCAATTAGGGTTTACACTATGTATATTTTAAATAGTGCATTAAAACAAGGAAATACGAAGACATTTTTCAATGTTAACTAACGGCACGGTATCGGAACTTAATATTGACCTATAATTTTTAAATTGGACCACGTATTATATTACAGGGTAATAGTGTACCCTACCACAGGAAATAATTATAGGTCATTTAGGGGGTACACAGCGTGACCCTAAATTTTACTATGTATGCCTATGCGAAATAGAGTGTTCTGAGAAGCTTAAAATGAAGAAATAAGCGTTCTAAAATGCTTTAAAAATTCAAAGACATCTTTCAATGGTTAACTAACGCAAGGCGCAATATCCGACCTTAATATTGACCCATAATATTTAAATTGGACCAGGTATTATATTACAGGGTAATAGTGTACCCTACCACAGGAAATAATTATAGGTCAATTAAGGGGTACACTATGTATATTTTAAATAGTGCATTAAAACAAGGAAATACGAAGACACTTTTCTATGTTAACTAACGGCACGGTATCGGACCTTAATATTGACCTATAATTTTTAAATTGGACCACGTATTATATTACAGGGTTATACTGTACCCTACCACAGGAAATAATTATAGGTCAATTAGGGGGTACACAGAGTGACCCTAAAGTTTACTATGTATGCCTATGCGAAATAGAGTGTTCTGAGATGAAGAAATAAGCGTTCTAAAATGCTTTAAAAATTCAAAGACATCTTTCAATGGTTAACTAACGCAAGGCGCAATATCAGACCTTAATATTGACCCATAATATTTAAATTGGACCAGGTATTATATTACAGGGTAATAGTGTACTCTACCACAGGAAATAATTATAGGTCAATTAGGGGGTACACTATGTATATTTTAAATAGTGCATTAAAACAAGGAAATACGAAGACACTTTTCTATGTTAACTAACGGCACGGTATCGGACCTTAATATTGACCTATAATTTTTAAATAGGACCACGTATTATATTACAGGGTTATAGTGTACCCTACCACAGGAAATAATTATAGGTCAATTAGGGGGTACGCAGAGTGACCCAAAAGTTTACTATGTATGCCTATGCGAAATAAAGTGTTCTGAGAAGCTTAAAATGAGGAAATAAGCGTTCTAAAATGCTATAAAAATTCAAAGACATTTTTCTGTGTTAACTAACGGCACGGTATCGGACCTTAATATTGACCTATAATTTTTAAATTGGACCACCTATTATATTACAGGGTAATAGTGTTCCCTTCCACAGGAAATAATTATAGGTCAATTAGGGGGTACACAGCGTGTCCCTAAAGTCTACTATGTATGCCTATGCGAAATAAAGTGTTCTGAGAAGCTTAAAATGAAGAAATAAGCGTTCTAAAATGCTTTAAAAATTCAAACACATCTTTCAATGGTTAACAAACGCAAGCCGCAATATCAAACCTTAATATTGACCCATAATATTTAAATTGGACCAGGTATTATATTACAGGGTAATAGTGTACCCTACCAAAGGAAATAATTATAGGTCAATTAGGGGGTACACAGCGTGACCCTAAAGTTTACTATGTATGCCTATGCGAAATAAAGTGTTCTGAGAAGCTTAAAATGAGGAAATAAGCGTTCTAAAATGCTTTAAAAATTCAAAGACATCTTTCAATGGTTAACTAACGCAAGGCGCAATATCAGACCTTAATATTGACCCATAATATTTAACTTGAACCAGGTATTATATCACAGGGTAATAGTGTACCCTACCACAGGAAATAATTATAGGTCAATTAGGGGGTACACTATGTATATTTTAAATAGTGCATTAAAACAAGGAAATTCGAAGACACTTTTCTATGTTAACTAACGGCACGGTATCGGACCTTAATAATGACCTATAATTTTTAAATTGGACCACGTATTATATTACAGGGTTATAGTGTATCCTACCACAGGAAATAATTATAGGTCAATTAGAGGGTACACAGCGTGACCCTAAAGTTTACTATGTATGCCTATGCGAAATAGAGTGTTCTGAGAAGCTTAAAATGAAGAAATTAGCGTTCTAAAATGCTTTAAAAATTCAAAGACATCTTTCAATGGTTAACTAACGCAAGGCGCAATATCAGACCTTAATATTGACCCATAATATTTGAATTGGACCAGGTATTATATTACAGGGTAATAGTGTACCCTACCACAGGAAATAATTATAGGTCAATTAGGGGGTACACTATGTATATTTTAAATAGTGCATTTTAACAAGGAAATACGAAGACACTTTTCTATGTTAACTAACGGCACGGTATCGGACCTTAATATTGACCTATAATTTTTAAATTGGACCACGTATTATATTGCATGGTAATAGTGTACCCTACCACAGGAAATAATTATAGGTCAATTAGGGGGTACACAGTGTGACCCTAAAGTTTACTATGTATGCCTATGCGAAATAAAGTGTTCTGAGAAGCTTAAAATGAGGAAATAAGCGTTCAAAAATGCTTTAAAAATTCAAAGACACTTTTCTATGTTAACTAACGGCACGGTATCGGACCTTAATATTGACGTATAATTTTTAAATTCGACCACGTATTATATTACAGGGTAATTGTGTACCCTAACACAGGAAATAATTATAGGTCATTTAGGGAGTACACAGCGTGACCCTAAATTTTAAAATGTATGCCTATGCGAAATAGAGTGTTCTGAGAAGCTTAAAATGAAGAAATAAGCGTTGTAAAATGCTTTAAAAATTCAAAGACATCTTTCAATGGTTAACTAGCGCAAGGCGCAATATCAGACCTTAATATTGACCCATAATATTTAAATTGGACCAGGTATTATATTACAGGGTAATAGTGTACCCTACCACAGGAAATAATTATAGGTCAATTAGGGGGTACACTATGTATATTTTAAATAGTGCATTAAAACAAGGAAATACGAAGACACTTTTCTATGTTAACTAACGGCTCGGTATCGGACCTTAATATGGACCTATAATTTTTAAATTGGACCACGTATTATATTACAGGGTAATAGTGTACCCTACCACAGGAAATAATTATAGGTCAATTAGGGGATACACAGTGTGACCCTAAAGTTTACTATGTATGCCTATGCGAAATAAAGTGTTCTGAGAAGCTTAAAATGAGGAAATAAGCGTTCTAAAATGATTTAAAAATTCAAAGACACTTCTCTATGTTAACTAACGGCACGGTATCGGACCTTAATATTGACCTATAATTTTTAAATTGGACAACGTATTATATTATAGGGTAATAGTGTACCCTACCGCAGGAAATAATTATAGGTCAATTAGGGGTACGCAGAAAGACCCAAAAGTTTACTATGTATGCCTATGCGAAATAAAGTGTTCTGAGAAGCTTAAAATGAGGAAATAAGCGTTCTAAAATGCTTTAAAAATTCAAAGACATCTTTCAATGGTTAACTAACGCAAGGCGCAATATCAAACCTTAATATTGACCCATAATATTTAAATTGAACCAGGTATTGTATTACAGGGTAATAGTGTACCCTACCACAGGAAATAATTATAGGTCAATTAGGGGGTACACTATGTATATTTTAAATAGTGCATTAAAACAAGGAAATACGAAGACATTTTTCAATGTTAACTAACGGCACGGTATCGGAACTTAATATTGACCTATAATTTTTAAATTGGACCACGTATTATATTGCAGGGTAATAGTGTACCCTACCACAGGAAATAATTATAGGTCATTTTGGGGGTACACAGCGTGACCCTAAATTTTACTATGTATGCCTATGCGAAATAGAGTGTTCTGAGAAGCTTAAAATGAAGAAATAAGCGTTCTAAAATGCTTTAAAAATTCAAAGACATCTTTCAATGGTTAACTAACGCAAGGCGCAATATCAGACCTTAATATTGACCCATAATATTTAAATTGGACCAGGTATTATATTACAGGGTAATAGTGTACCCTACCAAAGGAAATAATTATAGGTCAATTAGGGGGTACACAGCGTGACCCTAAAGTTTACTATGTATGCCTATGCGAAAAAAAGTGTTCTGAGAAGCTTAAAATGAGGAAATAAGCGTTCTAAAATGCTTTAAAAATTCAAAGACATCTTTCAATGGTTAACTAACGCAAGGCGCGATATTAGACCTTAATATGGAACCATAATATTTCAATTGGACCAGGTATTATATTACAGGGTAATAGTGTACCCTACAACAGGAAATAATTATAGGTCAATTAGGGGGTACACTATGTATATTTTAAATAGTGCATTAAAACAAGAAAATACGAAGACACTTTTCTATGTTAACTAACGGCACGGTATCGGACCTTAATATTGACCTATAATTTTTAAATTGGACCACATATTATATTACAGGGTGATAGTGTACCCTACCACAGAAAATAATTATAGGTCAATTAGGGGGTACTCAGCGTGACCCTAAAATTTACTATGTATGCCTATGCGAAATAAAGTGTTCTGAGAAGCTTAAAATGAGGAAATAAGCGTTCTAAAATGCTTTAAAAATTCAAAGACATTTTTCTATGTTAACTAACGGCACGGTATCGGACCTTAATATTGACCTATAATTTTTAAATTGGACCACCTATTATATTACAGGGTAATAGTGTACCCTACCACAGGAAATAATTATAGGTCAATTAGGGGGTACACAGCGTGAACCTAAAGTTTACTATGTATGCCTATGCGAAATAAAGTGTTCTGAGAAGCTTAAAATGAAGAAATAAGCGTTCTAAAATGCTTTAAAAATTCAAAGACATCTTTCAATGGTTAACTAACGCAAGGCGCAATATCAAACCTTAATATTGACCCATAATATTTAAATTGAACCAGGTATTGTATTACAGGGTAATAGTGTACCCTACCACAGGAAATAATTATAGGTCAATTAGGGTTTACACTATGTATATTTTAAATAGTGCATTAAAACAAGGAAATACGAAGACATTTTTCTATGTTAACTAACGGCACGGTATCGGAACTTAATATTGACCTATAATTTTTAAATTGGACCACGTATTATATTACAGGGTAATAGTGTATCCTACCACAGGAAATAATTATAGGTCAATTAGAGGGTACACAGCGTGACCCTAAAGTTTACTATGTATGCCTATGCGAAATAAAGTGTTCTGAGAAGCTTAAAATGAGGAAATAAGCGTTCTAAAATGCTTTAAAAATTCAAAGACATTTTTCTATGTTAACTAACGGCACGGTATCGGACCTTAATATTGACCTATAATTTTTAAATTGGACCACCTATTATATTACAGGGTAATAGTGTTCCCTACCACAGGAAATAATTATAGGTCAATTAGGGGGTACACAGCGTGACCCTAAAGTTTACTATGTATGCCTATGCGAAATAAAGTGTTCTGAGAAGCTTAAAATGAAGAAATAAGCGTTCTAAAATGCTTTAAAAATTCAAAGACATCTTTCAATGGTTAACTAACGCAAGGCGCAATATCAAACCTTAATATTGACCCATAATATTTAAATTGGACCAGGTATTATATTACAGGGTAATAGTATACCCTAATAAAGGAAATAATTATAGGTCAATTAGGGTGTACACAGCGTGACCCTAAAGTTTACTATGTATGCCTATGCGAAATAAAGTGTTCTGAGAAGCTTAAAATGAGGAAATAAGCGTTCTAAAATGCTTTAAAAATTCAAAGACATATTTCAATGGTTAACTAACGCAAGGCGCAATATCAGACCTTAATATTGACCCATAATATTTAACTTGAACCTGGTATTATATCACAGTGTAATAGTGTACCCTACCACAGGAAATAATTATAGGTCAATTAGGGGGTACACTATGTATATTTTAAATAGTGCATTAAAACAAGGAAATTCGAAGACACTTTTCTATGTTAACTAACGGCACGGTATCGGACCTTAATATTGACCTATAATTTTTAAATTGGACCACGTATTATATTACAGGGTTATAGTGTATCCTACCACAGGAAATAATTATAGGTCAATTAGAGGGTACACAGCGTGACCCTAAAGTTTACTATGTATGCCTATGCGAAATAGAGTGTTCTGAGAAGCTTAAAATAAGGAAATAAGCGTTCTAAAATGCTTTAAAAATTCAAAGACACTTTTCTATGTTAACTAACGGCACGGTATCGGACCTTAATATTGACGTATAATTTTTAAATTCGACCACGTATTATATTACAGGGTAATTGTGTACCCTAACACAGGAAATAATTATAGGTCATTTAGGGAGTACACAGCGTGACCCTAAATTTTACTATGTATGCCTATGCGAAATAGAGTGTTCTGAGAAGCTTAAAATGAAGAAATAAGCGTTGTAAAATGCTTTAAAAATTCAAAGACATCTTTCAATGGTTAACTAGCGCAAGGCGCAATATCAGACCTTAATATTGACCCATAATATTTAAATTGGACCAGGTATTATATTACAGGGTAATAGTGTACCCTACCACAGGAAATAATTATAGGTCAATTAGGGGGTACACTATGTATATTTTAAATAGTGCATTAAAACAAGGAAATACGAAGACACTTTTCTATGTTAACTAACGGCACGGTATCGGACCTTAATATTGACCTATAATTTTTAAATTGGACCACGTATTATATTACAGGGTAATAGTGTACCCTACCACAGGAAATAATTATAGGTCAATTAGGGGGTACACAGCGTGACCCTAAAGTTTACTATGTATGCCTATGCGAAATAAAGTGTTCTGAGAAGCTTAAAATGAAGAAATAAGCGTTCTAAAATGCTTTAAAAATTCAAAGACATCTTTCAATGGTTAACTAACGCAAGGCGCAATATCAAACCTTAATATTGACCCATAATATTTAAATTGGACCAGGTATTATATTACAGGGTAATAGTGTACCCTAATAAAGGAAATAATTATAGGTCAATTAGGGTGTACACAGCGTGACCCTAAAGTTTACTATGTATGCCTATGCGAAATAAAGTGTTCTGAGAAGCTTAAAATGAGGAAATAAGCGTTTTAAAATGCTTTAAAAATTCAAAGACATCTTTCAATGGTTAACTAACGCAAGGCGCAATATCAGACCTTAATATTGACCCATAATATTTAACTTGAACCTGGTATTATATCACAGTGTAATAGTGTACCCTACCACAGGAAATAATTATAGGTCAATTAGGGGGTACACTATGTATATTTTAAATAGTGCATTAAAACAAGGAAATTCGAAGACACTTTTCTATGTTAACTAACGGCACGGTATCGGACCTTAATATTGACCTATAATTTTTAAATTGGACCACGTATTATATTACAGGGTTATAGTGTATCCTACCACAGGAAATAATTATAGGTCAATTAGAGGGTACACAGCGTGACCCTAAAGTTTACTATGTATGCCTATGCGAAATAAAGTGTTCTGAGAAGCTTAAAATGAGGAAATAAGCGTTCTAAAATGCTTTAAAAATTCAAAGACACTTTTCTATGTTAACTAACGGCACGGTATCGGACCTTAATATTGACGTATAATTTTTAAATTCGACCACGTATTATATTACAGGGTAATTGTGTACCCTAACACAGGAAATAATTATAGGTCATTTAGGGAGTACACAGCGTGACCCTAAATTTTACTATGTATGCCTATGCGAAATAGAGTGTTCTGAGAAGCTTAAAATGAAGAAATAAGCGTTGTAAAATGCTTTAAAAATTCAAAGACATCTTTCAATGGTTAACTAGCGCAAGGCGCAATATCAGACCTTAATATTGACCCATAATATTTAAATTGGACCAGGTATTATATTACAGGGTAATAGTGTACCCTACCACAGGAAATAATTATAGGTCAATTAGGGGGTACACTATGTATATTTTAAATAGTGCATTAAAACAAGGAAATACGAAGACACTTTTCTATGTTAACTAACGGCACGGTATCGGACCTTAATATTGACCTATAATTTTTAAATTGGACCACGTATTATATTACAGGGTAATAGTGTACCCTACCACAGGAAATAATTATAGGTCAATTAGGGGATACACAGTGTGACCCTAAAGTTTACTATGTATGCCTATGCGAAATAAACTGTTCTGAGAAGCTTAAAATGAGGAAATAAGCGTTCTAAAATGCTTTAAAAATTCAAAGACACTTTTCTATGTTAACTAACGGCACGGTATCGGACCTTAATATTGACCTATAATTTTTAAATTGGACCACGTATTATATTACAGGGTTATAGTGTATCCTACATTAGGAAATAATTATAGATCATTTAGGGGGTACACAGCGTGACCCTAAATTTTACTATGCATGCCTATGCGAAATAGAGTGTTCTGAGAAGCTTAAAATGAAGAAATAAGCGTTCTAAAATGCTTTAAAAATTCAAAGACATTTTTCAATGTTAACTAACGGCACGGTATCGGACCTTAATATTGACTTATAATTTTTAAATTGGACCACGTATTATATTACAGGGTAATAGTGTACCCTACCACAGGAAATAATTATAGGTCTATTAGGGGGTACACTATGTATATTTTAAATAGTGCATTAAAACAAGGAAATTCGAAGACACTTTTCTATGTTAACTAACGGCACGGTATCGGATCTTAATATTGACCTATAATTTTTAAATTGGACCACGTATTATATTACAGGGTTATAGTGTATCCTACCTCAGGAAATAATTATAGGTCAATTAGGGGTTACACAGCGTGACCCTAAAATTTACTATGTATGCCTATGCGAAATAAAGTGTTCTGAGAAGCTTAAAATGAGGAAATAAGCGTTCTAAAATGCTTTAAAAATTCAGACATTTTTCAATGTTAACTAACGGCATGGTATCAGACCTTAATATTGACCTATAATTTTTAAATTGGACCACGTATTATATCACAGGGTAATAGTGTACCCTACCAAAGGAAATAATTATAGGTCAATTAGGGGGTACACAGCGTGACCCTAAAGTTTACTATGTATTCCCATGCGAAATAAAGTGTTCTGAGAAGCTTAAAATGAGGAAATAAGCGTTCTAAAATGCTTTAAAAATTCAAAGACATCTTTCAATGGTTAACTAACGCAAGGCGCGATATTAGACCTTAATATGGAACCTTAATATTTAAATTGGACCAGCTATTATATTACAGGGTAATAGTGTACCCTACAACAGGAAATAATTATAGGTCAATTAGGGGGTACACTATGTATATTTTAAATAGTGCATTAAAACAAGAAAATACGAAGACACTTTTCTATGTTAACTAACGGCACGGTATCGGACCTTAATATTGACCTATAATTTTTAAATTGGACCACGTATTATATTACAGGGTGATAGTGTACCCTACCACAGAAAATAATTATAGGTCAATTAGGGGGTACTCAGCGTGACCCTAAAGTTTACTATGTATGCCTATGCGAAATAAAGTGTTCTGAGAAGCTTAAAATGAGGAAATAAGCGTTCTAAAATGCTTTAAAAATTCAAAGACACTTTTCTATGTTAACTAACGGCACGGTATCGGACCTTAATATTGACGTATAATTTTTAAATTCGACCACGTATTATATTACAGGGTAATTGTGTACCCTAACACAGGAAATAATTATAGGTCATTTAGGGAGTACACAGCGTGACCCTAAATTTTACTATGTATGCCTATGCGAAATAGAGTGTTCTGAGAAGCTTAAAATGAAGAAATAAGCGTTGTAAAATGCTTTAAAAATTCAAAGACATCTTTCAATGGTTAACTAGCGCAAGGCGCAATATCAGACCTTAATATTGACCCATAATATTTAAATTGGACCAGGTATTATATTACAGGGTAATAGTGTACCCTACCACAGGAAATAATTATAGGTCAATTAGGGGGTACACTATGTATATTTTAAATAGTGCATTAAAACAAGGAAATACGAAGACACTTTTCTATGTTAACTAACGGCACGGTATCGGACCTTAATATTGACCTATAATTTTTAAATTGGACCACGTATTATATTACAGGGTAATAGTGTACCCTACCACAGGAAATAATTATAGGTCAATTAGGGGATACACAGTGTGACCCTAAAGTTTACTATGTATGCCTATGCGAAATAAACTGTTCTGAGAAGCTTAAAATGAGGAAATAAGCGTTCTAAAATGCTTTAAAAATTCAAAGACACTTTTCTATGTTAACTAACGGCACGGTATCGGACCTTAATATTGACGTATAATTTTTAAATTCGACCACGTATTATATTACAGGGTAATTGTGTACCCTAACACAGGAAATAATTATAGGTCATTTAGGGAGTACACAGCGTGACCCTAAATTTTACTATGTATGCCTATGCGAAATAGAGTGTTCTGAGAAGCTTAAATGAAGAAATAAGCGTTGTAAAATGCTTTAAAAATTCAAAGACATCTTTCAATGGTTAACTAGCGCAAGGCGCAATATCAGACCTTAATATTGACCCATAATATTTAAATTGGACCAGGTATTATATTACAGGGTAATAGTGTACCCTACCACAGGAAATAATTATAGGTCAATTAGGGGGTACACTATGTATATTTTAAATAGTGCATTAAAACAAGGAAATACGAAGACACTTTTCTATGTTAACTAACGGCACGGTATCGGACCTTAATATTGACCTATAATTTTTAAATTGGACCACGTATTATATTACAGGGTAATAGTGTACCCTACCACAGGAAATAATTATAGGTCAATTAGGGGATACACAGTGTGACCCTAAAGTTTACTATGTATGCCTATGCGAAATAAACTGTTCTGAGAAGCTTAAAATGAGGAAATAAGCGTTCTAAAATGCTTTAAAAATTCAAAGACACTTTTCTATGTTAACTAACGGCACGGTATCGGACCTTAATATTGACCTATAATTTTTAAATTGGACCACGTATTATATTACAGGGTTATAGTGTATCCTACATTAGGAAATAATTATAGATCATTTAGGGGGTACACAGCGTGACCCTAAATTTTACTATGCATGCCTATGCGAAATAGAGTGTTCTGAGAAGCTTAAAATGAAGAAATAAGCGTTCTAAAATGCTTTAAAAATTCAAAGACATTTTTCAATGTTAACTAACGGCACGGTATCGGACCTTAATATTGACTTATAATTTTTAAATTGGACCACGTATTATATTACAGGGTAATAGTGTACCCTACCACAGGAAATAATTATAGGTCTATTAGGGGGTACACTATGTATATTTTAAATAGTGCATTAAAACAAGGAAATTCGAAGACACTTTTCTATGTTAACTAACGGCACGGTATCGGATCTTAATATTGACCTATAATTTTTAAATTGGACCACGTATTATATTACAGGGTTATAGTGTATCCTACCTCAGGAAATAATTATAGGTCAATTAGGGGTTACACAGCGTGACCCTAAAATTTACTATGTATGCCTATGCGAAATAAAGTGTTCTGAGAAGCTTAAAATGAGGAAATAAGCGTTCTAAAATGCTTTAAAAATTCAGACATTTTTCAATGTTAACTAACGGCATGGTATCAGACCTTAATATTGACCTATAATTTTTAAATTGGACCACGTATTATATCACAGGGTAATAGTGTACCCTACCAAAGGAAATAATTATAGGTCAATTAGGGGGTACACAGCGTGACCCTAAAGTTTACTATGTATTCCCATGCGAAATAAAGTGTTCTGAGAAGCTTAAAATGAGGAAATAAGCGTTCTAAAATGCTTTAAAAATTCAAAGACATCTTTCAATGGTTAACTAACGCAAGGCGCGATATTAGACCTTAATATGGAACCTTAATATTTAAATTGGACCAGCTATTATATTACAGGGTAATAGTGTACCCTACAACAGGAAATAATTATAGGTCAATTAGGGGGTACACTATGTATATTTTAAATAGTGCATTAAAACAAGAAAATACGAAGACATTTTTCTATGTTAACTAACGGCACGGTATCGGACCTTAATATTGACCTATAATTTTTAAATTGGACCACCTATTATATTACAGGGTAATAGTGTACCCTACCACAGGAAATAATTATAGGTCAATTAGGGGGTACACAGCGTGAACCTAAAGTTTACTATGTATGCCTATGCGAAATAAAGTGTTCTGAGAAGCTTAAAATGAGGAAATAAGCGTTCTAAAATGCTTTAAAAATTCAAAGACATCTTTCAATGGTTAACTAACGCAAGGCGCAATATCAGACCTTAATATTGACCCATAATATTTAACTTGAACCAGGTATTATATCACAGGGTAATAGTGTACCCTACCACAGGAAATAATTATAGGTCAATTAGGGGGTACACTATGTATATTTTAAATAGTGCATTAAAACAAGGAAATTCGAAGACACTTTTCTATGTTAACTAACGGCACGGTATCGGACCTTAGTATTGACCTATAATTTTTAAATTGGACCACGTATTATATTACAGGGTTATAGTGTATCCTACCACAGGAAATAATTATAGGTCAATTAGAGGGTACACAGCGTGACCCTAAAGTTTACTATGTATGCCTATGCGAAATAGAGTGTTCTGAGAAGCTTAAAATGAAGAAATTAGCGTTCTAAAATGCTTTAAAAATTCAAAGACATCTTTCAATGGTTAACTAACGCAAGGCGCAATATCAGACCTTAATATTGACCCATAATATTTGAATTGGACCAGGTATTATATTACAGGGTAATAGTGTACCCTACCACAGGAAATAATTATAGGTCAATTAGGGGGTACACTATGTATATTTTAAATAGTGCATTTAAACAAGGAAATACGAAGACACTTTTCTATGTTAACTAACGGCACGGTATCGGACCTTAATATTGACCTATAATTTTTAAATTGGACCACGTATTATATTACAGGGTGATAGTGTACCCTACCACAGAAAATAATTATAGGTCAATTAGGGGGTACTCAGCGTGACCCTAAAGTTTACTATGTATGCCTATGCGAAATAAAAAGTTCTGAGAAGCTTAAAATGAGGAAATAAGCGTTCTAAAATGCTTTAAAAATTCAAAGACATTTTTCTATGTTAACTAACGGCACGGTATCGGACCTTAATATTGACCTATAATTTTTAAATTGGACCACCTATTATATTACAGGGTAATAGTGTACCCTACCACAGGAAATAATTATAGGTCAATTAGGGGGTACACAGCGTGAACCTAAAGTTTACTATGTATGTCTATGCGAAATAAAGTGTTCTGAGAAGCTTAAAATGAAGAAATAAGCGTTATAAAATGCTTTAAAAATTCAAAGACATCTTTCAATGGTTAACTAACGCAAGGCGCAATATCAAACCTTAATATTGACCAATAATATTTAAATTGAACCAGGTATTGTATTACAGGGTAATAGTGTACCCTACCACAGGAAATAATTATAGGTCAATTAGGGTTTACACTATGTATATTTTAAATAGTGCATTAAAACAAGGAAATACGAAGACATTTTTCAATGTTAACTAACGGCACGGTATCGGAACTTAATATTGACCTATAATTTTTAAATTGGACCACGTATTATATTACAGGGTTATAGTGTATCCTACCACAGGAAATAATTATAGGTCAATTAGAGGGTACACAGCGTGACCCTAAAGTTTACTATGTATGCCTATGCGAAATAGAGTGTTCTGAGAAGCTTAAAATGAAGAAATTAGCGTTCTAAAATGCTTTAAAAATTCAAAGACATCTTTCAATGGTTAACTAACGCAAGGCGCAATATCAGACCTTAATATTGACCCATAATATTTGAATTGGACCAGGTATTATATTACAGGGTAATAGTGTACCCTACCACAGGAAATAATTATAGGTCAATTAGGGGGTACACTATGTATATTTTAAATAGTGCATTTAAACAAGGAAATACGAAGACACTTTTCTATGTTAACTAACGGCACGGTATCGGACCTTAATATTGACCTATAATTTTTAAATTGGACCACGTATTATATTGCATGGTAATAGTGTACCCTACCACAGGAAATAATTATAGGTTAATTAGGGGGTACACAGTGTGACCCTAAAGTTTACTATGTATGCCTATGCGAAATAAAGTGTTCTGAGAAGCTTAAAATGAGGAAATAAGCGTTCTAAAATGCTTTAAAAATTCAAAGACACTTTTCTATGTTAACTAACGGCACGGTATCGGACCTTAATATTGACGTATAATTTTTAAATTCGACCACGTATTATATTACATGGTAATTGTGTACCCTAACACAGGAAATAATTATAGGTCATTTAGGGAGTACACAGCGTGACCCTAAATTTTACTATGTATGCCTATGCGAAATAGAGTGTTCTGAGAAGCTTAAAATGAAGAAATAAGCGTTGTAAAATGCTTTAAAAATTCAAAGACATCTTTCAATGGTTAACTAGCGCAAGGCGCAATATCAGACCTTAATATTGACCCATAATATTTAAATTGGACCAGGTATTATATTACAGGGTAATAGTGTACCCTACCACAGGAAATAATTATAGGTCAATTAGGGGGTACACTATGTATATTTTAAATAGTGCATTAAAACAAGGAAATACGAAGACACTTTTCTATGTTAACTAACGGCTCGGTATCGGACCTTAATATGGACCTATAATTTTTAAATTGGACCACGTATTATATTACAGGGTAATAGTGTACCCTACCACAGGAAATAATTATAGGTCAATTAGGGATACACAGTGTGACCCTAAAGTAATAATTATAGGTCAATTAGGGATACACAGTGTGACCCTAAAGTTTATTATGTATGCCTATGCGAAATAAAGTGTTCTGAGAAGCTTAAAATGAGGAAATAAGCGTTCTAAAATGCTTTAAAAAATTCAAAGACACTTTTCTATGTTAACTAACGGCACGGTATCGGACCTTATATTGACCTATAATTTTTAAATTGGACCACGTATTATATTATAGGGTAATAGTGTACCCTACCACAGGAAATAATTATAGGTCAATTAGGGGGTACGCAGAGTGACCCAAAAGTTTACTATGTATGCCTATGCGAAATAAAGTGTTCTGAGAAGCTTAAAATGAGGAAATAAGCGTCTAAAATGCTTTAAAAATTCAAAGACATCTTTCAATGGTTAACTACGCAAGGCGCAATATCAACCTTAATATTGACCATAATATTTAAATTGAACCAGGTATTGTATTACAGGGTAATAGTGTACCCTACCACAGGAAATAATTATAGGTCAATTAGGGGGTACACTATGTATATTTTAAATAGTGCATTAAAACAAGGAAATACGAAGACATTTTCAATGTTAACTAACGGCACGGTATCGGAACTTAATATTGACCTATAATTTTTAAATTGGACCACGTATTATATTGCAGGGTAATAGTGTACCCTACCACAGGAAATAATTATAGGTCATTTAGGGGGTACACAGCGTGACCCTAATTTTACTATGTATGCTATGCGAAATAGAGTGTTCTGAGAAGCTTAAAATGAAGAAATAAGCGTTCTAAATGCTTTAAAAATTCAAAGACATCTTTCAATGGTTAACTACCGCAAGGCGCAATATCAGACCTCAATATTGACCCATAATATTTAAATTGGACCAGATATTATATTACAGGGTAATAGTGTACCCTACCAAGGAAATAATTATACGGTCAATTAGGGGGTACACAGCGTGACCCTAAGTTTACTATGTATGCCTATGCGAAAAAAGTGTTCTGAGAAGCTTAAAATGAGGAAATAAGCGTTCTAAAATGCTTTAAAAATTCAAAGACATCTTTCAATGGTTAACTAACGCAAGGCGCGATATTAGACCTTAATATGGAACCATAATATTTCAATTGGACCAGGTATTATATTACAGGGTATAGTGTACCCTACAACAGAAATAATTATAGGTCAATTAGGGGGTACACTATGTATATTTTAAATAGTGCATTAAAACAAGAAAATACGAAGACACTTTTCTATGTTAACTAACGGCACGGTATCGGACCTTAATATTGACCTATAATTTTTAAATTGGACCACGTATTATATTACAGGGTGATAGTGTACCCTACCACAGAAAATAATTATAGGTCAATTAGGGGGTACTCAGCGTGACCCTAAAGTTTACTATGTATGCCTATGCGAAATAAAGTGTTCTGAGAAGCTTAAAATGAGGAAATAAGCGTTCTAAAATGCTTTAAAAATTCAAAGACATTTTTCTATGTTAACTAACGGCACGGTATCGGACCTTAATATTGACCTATAATTTTTAAATTGGACCACCTATTATATTACAGGGTATAGTGTACCCTACCACAGGAAATAATTATAGGTCAATTAGGGGGTACACAGCGTGAACCTAAAGTTTACTATGTATGCCTATGCGAAATAAAGTGTTCTGAGAAGCTTAAAATGAAGAAATAAGCGTTATAAATGCTTTAAAAATTCAAAGACATCTTTCAATGGTTACTACGCAAGGCGCAATATCAAACCTTAATATTGACCAATAATATTTAAATTGAACCAGGTATTGTATTACAGGGTAATAGTGTACCCTACCACAGGAAATAATTATAGGTCAATTAGGGTTTACACTATGTATATTTTAATAGTGCATTAAAACAAGGAAATACGAAGACATTTTTCAATGTTAACTAACGGCACGGTATCGGAACTTAATATTGACCTATAATTTTTAAATTGGACCACGTATTATATTACAGGGTAATAGTGTACCCTACCACAGGAAATAATTATAGGTCATTTAGGGGGTACACAGCGTGACCCTAAATTTTACTATGTATGCCTATGCGAAATAGAGTGTTCTGAGAAGCTTAAAATGAAGGAAATAAGCGTTCTAAAATGCTTTAAAAATTCAAAGACATCTTTCAATGGTTAACTAACGCAAGGCGCAATATCCGACTTAATATTGACCCATAATATTTAAATTGGACCAGGTATTATATACAGGGTAATAGTGTACTCTACCACAGGAAATAATTATAGGTCAATTAGGGGGTACACTATGTATATTTTAAATAGTGCATTAAACAGGAAATACGAAGACACTTTTCTATGTAACTAACGGCACGGTATCGGACCTTAATATTGACCTATAATTTTTAAATTGACCACGTATTATATTACAGGGTTATACTGTACCCTACCACAGGAAATAATTAAAGGTCATATAGGGGGTACACAGAGTGACCTAAAGTTTACTATGTATGCCTATGCGAAATAGAGTGTTCTGACATGAAGAAATATGCGTTCTAAAATGCTTTAAAAATTCAAAGACATCTTTCAATGGTTAACTAACGCAAGGCGCAATATCAGACCTTAATATTGACCCATAATATTTAAATTGGACCAGGTATTATATTACAGGGTAATAGTGTACTCTACCACAGGAAATAATTATAGGTCATTAGGGGGTACACTATGTATATTTTAAATAGTGCATTAAAACAAGGAAATACGAAGACACTTTTCTATGTTAACTAAAGGCACGGTATCGGACCTTAATATTGACCCTATAATTTTTAAATTGGACCACGTATTATATTACAGGGTTATAGTGTACCCTACCACAGGAAATAATTATAGGTCAATTAGGGGGTACGCAGAGTGACCCAAAAGTTTACTATGTATGCCTATGCGAAATAAGTGTTCTGAGAAGCTAAAATGAGGAAATAAGCGTTCTAAAATGCTTTAAAAATTCAAAGACATTTTTCTATGTTAACTAACGGCACGGTATTGGACCTTAATATTGACCTATAATTTTTAAATTGGACCACCCTATTATATTACAGGGTAATAGTGTTCCCTAACCACAGGAAATAATTATAGGTCAATTAGGGGGTACACAGCGTGACCCTAAAGTCTACTATGTATGCCTATGCGAAATAAGTGTTCTGAGAAGCTTAAAATGAAGAAATAAGCGTTCTAAAATGCTTTAAAAATTCAAAGACATCTTTCAAGGTTAACTAACGCAAGGCGCAATATCAAACCTTAATATTGACCATAATATTTAAATTGGACCAGGTATTATATTACAGGGTAATAGTGTTCCCTACCAAAGGAAATAATTATAGGTCAATTAGGGGGTACACAGCGTGACCCTAAAGTTTACTATGTATGCCTATGCGAAATAAAGTGTTCTGAGAGCTTAAAATGAGGAAATAGCGTTCTAAAATGCTTTAAAAATTCAAAGACATCTTTCAATGGTTAACTAACGCAAGGCGCAATATCAGACCTTAATATTGACCCATAATATTTAACTTGAACCAGGTATTATATCACAGGGTAATAGTGTACCCTACAACAGGAAATAATTATAGGTCAATTAGGGGGTACACTATGTATATTTTAAATAGTGCATTAAAACAAGGAAATTCGAAGACACTTTTTTATGTTACACTAACGGCACGGTATCGGACCTTAATATTGACCTATAATTTTTAAATTGGACCAAGTATTATATTACAGGGTTATAGTGTATCCTACCACAGGAAATAATTATAGGTCAATTAGAGGGTACACAGCGTGACCCTAAAGTTTACTATGTATGCCTATGCGAAATAGAGTGTTCTGAGAAGCTTAAAATGAAGAAATTAGCGTTCTAAAATGCTTTAAAATTCAAAGACATCTTTCAAGGTTAACTAACGCAAGGCGGCAATATCAGACCTTAATATTGACCCATAATATTTGAATTGGACCAGGTATTATATTACAGGGTAATAGTGTACCCTACCACAGGAAATAATTATAGGTCAATTAGGGGGTACACTATGTATATTTTAAATAGTGCATTTAACAAGGAAATACGAAGACACTTTTCTATGTTAACTAACGGCACGGTATCGGACCTAATATTGACCTATAATTTTTAATTGGACCACGTATTATATTGCATGGTAATAGTGTACCCTACCACAGGAAATAATTATAGGTTAATTAGGGGGTACACAGTGTGACCCTAATAGTTTACTATGTATGCCTATGCGAAATAAATGTTCTGAGAAGCTTAAAATGAGGAAATAAGCGTTCTAAAATGCTTTAAAAATCAAAGACACTTTTCTATGTTAACTAACGGCACGGTATCGGACCTTAATATTGACGTATAATTTTTAAATTCGACCACGTATTATATTACATGGTAATTGTGTACCCTAACACAGGAATAATTATAGGTCATTTAGGGAGTACACAGCGTGACCCTAAATTTTACTATGTATGCCTATGCGAAATAGAGTGTTCTGAGAAGCTTAAAATGAAGAAATAAGCGTTGTAAAATGCTTTAAAAATTCAAAGACATCTTTCAATGGTTAACTAGCGCAAGGCGCAATATCAGACCTTAATATTGACCCATAATATTTAAATTGGACCAGGTATTATATTACAGGGTAATAGTGTACCCTACCACAGGAAATAATTATAGGTCAATTAGGGGGTACACTATGTATATTTTAAATAGTGCATTAAAACAAGGAATACGAAGACACTTTTCTATGTTAACTAACGGCTCGGTATCGGACCTTAATATGGACCTATAATTTTAATTGGACCACGTATTATATTACAGGGTAATAGTGTACCCTACCACAGGAAATAATTATAGGTCAATTAGGGGATACACAGTGTGACCCTAAAGTTTATTAGTATGCCTATGCGAAATAAAGTGTTCTGAGAAGCTTAAAATGAGGAAATATGCGTTCTAAAATGCTTTAAAAATTCAAAGACACTTTTCTATGTTAACTAACGGCACGTTATCGGACCTTAATATTGACCTATAATTTTTAAAATTGGACCACGTATTATATTATAAGGTAATAGTGTACCCTACCACTGGAAATAATTATAGTCAATTAGGGGGTACGCAGAGTGACCCAAAAGTTTACTATGTATGCCTATGCGAAATAAAGTGTTCTGAGAAGCTTAAATGAGGAAATAAGCGTTCTAAAATGCTTTAAAAAATTCAAAGACATCTTTCAATGGTTAACTAACGCAAGGCGCAATATCAAACCTTAATATTGACCCATAATATTTAAATTGAACCAGGTATTGTATTACAGGGTAATAGTGTACCCTACCACAGGAAATAATTATAGGTCAATTAGGGGGTACACTATGGTATATTTTAAATAGTGCATTAAAACAAGGAAATACGAAGACATTTTTCAATGTTAACTAACGGCACGGTATCGGAACTTAATATTGACCTATAATTTTTAAATTGGACCACGTATTATATTGCAGGGTAATAGTGTACCCTACCACAGGAAATAATTATAGGTCATTTAGGTGGTACACAGCGTGACCCTAAATTTTACTATGTATGCCTATGCGAAATAGAGTGTTCTGAGAAGCTTAAAATGAAGAAATAAGCGTTCTAAAATGCTTTAAAAATTCAAAGACATCTTTCAATGGTTAACTAACGCAAGGCGCAATATCAGACCTTAATATTGACCATAATATTTAAATTGGACCAGGTATTATATTACAGGGTAATAGTGTACCCTACCAAAGGAAATAATTATAGGTCAATTAGGGGGTACACAGCGTGGCCCTAAAGTTTACTATGTATGCCTATGCGAAAAAAAGTGTTCTGAGAAGCTTAAAATGAGGAAATTAAGCGTTCTAAAATGCTTTAAAAATTCAAAGACATCTTTCAATGGTTAACTAACGCAAGGCGCGATATTAGACCTTAATATGGAACCATAATATTTCAATTGGACCAGGTATTATATTACAGGGTAATAGTGTACCCTACAACAGGAAATAATTATAGGTCAATTAGGGGTACACTTGTATATTTTAAATAGTGCATTAAAACAAGAAAATACGAAGACACTTTTCTATGTTACTAACGGCACGGTATCGGACCTTAATATTGACCTATAATTTTTAAATTGGACCACGTATTATATTACAGGGTGATAGTGTACCCTACCACAGAAAATAATTATAGGTCAATTAGGGGGTACTCAGCGTGACCCTAAAGTTTACTATGTATGCCTATGCGAAATAAAGTGTTCTGAGAAGCTTAAAATGAGGAAATAAGCGTTCTAAAATGCTTTAAAAATTCAAAGACATTTTTCTATGTTAACTAACGGCACGGTATCGGACCTTAATATTGACCTATAATTTTTAAATTGGACCACCTATTATATTACAGGGTAATAGTGTACCCTACCACAGAAATAATTATAGGTCAATTAGGGGTACACAGAGTGACCCTAAAGTTTACTATGTATGCCTATGCGAAATAGAGTGTTCTGAGATGAAGAAATAAGCGTTCTAAAATGCTTTAAAAATTCAAAGACATCTTTCAATGGTTAACTAACGCAAGGCGCAATATCAGACCTTAATATTGACCCATAATATTTAAATTGGACCAGGTATTATATTACAGGGTAATAGTGTACCCTACCACAGGAAATAATTATAGGTCAATTAGGGGGTACACAGCGTGACCCTAAATTTTACTATGCATGCCTATGCGAAATAGAGTGTTCTGAGAAGCTTAAATTGAAGAAATAAGCGTTCTAAAATGCTTAAAAATTCAAAGACATCTTTCAATGGTTAACTAACGCAAGGCGCAATATCAGACCTTAATATTGACCCATAATATTTAAATTGAACCAGGTATTGTATTACAGGGTAATAGTGTACCCTACCACAGGAAATAATTATAGGTCAATTAGGGGGTACACTATGTATATTTTAAATAGTGCATTAAAACAAGGAAATACGAAGACATTTTTCAATGTTAACTAACGGCACGGTATCGGAACTTAATATTGACCTATAATTTTAAATTGGACCACGTATTATATTGCAGGGTAATAGTGTACCCTACCACAGGAAATAATTATAGGTCATTTAGGTGGTACACAGCGTGACCCTAAATTTTACTATGTATGCCTATGCGAAATAGAGTGTTCTGAGAAGCTTAAAATGAAGAAATAAGCGTTCTAAAATGCTTTAAAAATTCAAAGACATCTTTCAATGGTTAACTAACGCAAGGCGCAATATCAGACCTTAATATTGACCCATAATATTTAAATTGGACCAGGTATTATATTACAGGGTAATAGTGTACCCTACCAAAGGAAATAATTATAGGTCAATTAGGGGGTACACAGCGTGACCCTAAAGTTTACTATGTATGCCTATGCGAAAAAAAGTGTTCTGAGAAGCTTAAAATGAGGAAATAAGCGTTCAAAATGCTTTAAAAATTCAAAGACATCTTTCAATGGTTAACTAACGCAAGGCGCGATATTAGACCTTAATATGGAACCATAATATTTCAATTGGACCAGGTATTATATTACAGGGTAATAGTGTACCCTACAACAGGAAATAATTATAGGTCAATTAGGGGGTACACTATGTATATTTTAAATAGTGCATTAAACAAGAAAATACGAAGACACTTTTCTATGTTAACTACGGCACGGTATCGGACCTTAATATTGACCTATAATTTTTAAATTGACCACGTATTATATTACAGGGTGATAGTGTACCCTACCACAGAAAATAATTATAGGTCAATTAGGGGGTACTCAGCGTGACCCTAAAGTTTACTATGTATGCCTATGCGAAATAAAGTGTTCTGAGAAGCTTAAAATGAGGAAATAAGCGTTCTAAAAATGGTTAAAAAATTCAAAGACATTTTTCTATGTTAACTAACGGCACGGTATCGGACCTTAATATTGACCTATAATTTTTAAATTGGACCACCTATTATATTACAGGGTAATAGTGTACCCTACCACAGGAAATAATTATAGGTCAATTAGGGGGTACACAGAGTGACCCTAAAGTTTACTATGTATGCCTATGCGAAATAGAGTGTTCTGAGATGAAGAAATAAGCGTTCTAAAATGCTTTAAAAATTCAAAGACATCTTTCAATGGTTAACTAACGCAAGGCGCAATATCAGACCTTAATATTGACCCATAATATTTAAATTGGACCAGGTATTATATTACAGGGTAATAGTGTACCCTACCACAGGAAATAATATAGGTCAATTAGGGGGTACACAGCGTGACCCTAAATTTTACTATGCATGCCTATGCGAAATAGAGTGTTCTGAGAAGCTTAAATTGAAGAAATAAGCGTTCTAAAATGCTTTAAAATTCAAAGACATCTTTCAATGGTTAACTAACGCAAGGCGCAATATCAGACCTTAATATTGACCCATAATATTTAAATTGGACCAGGTATTATATTACAGGGTAATAGTGTACCCTACCACAGGAAATAATTATAGGTCAATTAGGGGGTACACTATGTATATTTTAAATAGTACATTAAAACAAGGAAATTCGAAGACTCTTTTCTATGTTACTAACGGCACGGTATCGGAGCTTAATATTGACCAATAATTTTTAATTGGACCACGTATTATATTACAGGCTAATAGTGTATCCTACCACAGGAAATAATATAGGTCATTTAGGGGGTACACAGCGTGACCCTAAATTTTACTATGTATGCCTATGCGAAATAGAGTGTTCTGAGAAGCTTGAAATTAAGAAATAAGCGTTCTAAAATGCTTTAAAATTTCAAAGACATCTTTCAATGGTTAACTAACGCAAGGCGCAATATCAGACCTTAATATTGACCCATATTATTTAAATTGGACCAGGTATTATATTACAGGGTAATAGTGTACCCTACACACAGGAAATAATTATAGGTCAATTAGGGGGTACACTATGTATATTTTAAATAGTGCATTAAAACAAGGAAATTCGAAGACACTTTTCTATGTTAACTAACGGCACGATATCGGACCTTAATATTGACCTATAATTTTTAAATTGGACCACGTATTATATTACAGGGTTATAGTGTACCCTACACAGGAAATAATTATAGGTCAATTAGGGGGTACACAGCGTGACCCTAAATTTTACTATGTATGCCTATGCGAAATAAAGTGTTCTGAGAAGCTTAAAATTAAGAAATAAGCGTTCTAAAATGCTTTAAAAATTCAAAGACATCTTTCAATGGTTAACTAAAGCAAGGCGCAATATCAGACCTTAATATCGACCCATATTATTTAAAATTGGACCAGGTATTATATTACAGGGTAATAGTGTACCCTACCAAAGGAAATAATTATAGGATAATTAGGGGGTACACTAAGTATATTTTAAATAGTGCATTAAAACAAGGAAATACGAAGACACTTTTCTATGTTAACTAACGGCACGGTATCGGACCTTAATATTGACCTATAATTTTTAAATTGGACCACGTATTATATTACAGGGTAATAGTGTACCCTACCACAGGAAATAATTATAGGTCAATTAGGGGGTACACAGCGTGACCCTAAAGTTAACTATGTATGCCTATGCGAAATAGAGTGTTCTGAGAAGCTTAAAATGAAGAAATAAGCGTTCTAAAATGCTTTAAAAATTCAAAGACATCTTTCAATGGTTAACTAACGCAAGGCGCAATATCAGACCTTAATATTGACCAATAATTTTTAAATTGGACCACGTATTATATTACAGGGTAATAGTGTACCCTACCACAGGAAATAATTATAGGTCAATTAGGGGGTACACAGCGTGACCCTAAAGTTTACTATGTATGCCTATGAGAAATAAAGTGTTCTGAGAAGCTTAAAATGAAGAAATAAGCGTTCTAAAATGCTTTAAAAATTCAGACATTTTTCAATGTTAACTAACGGCACGGTATCGGACCTTAATATTGACCTATAATTTTTAAATTGGACCACGTATTATATTACAGGGTAATAGTGTACCCTAAAACCGGAAAAAATTATAGGTCAATTAGGGGGAACACAGCGTGACCCTAAAGTTTACTATGGATGCCTATGCGAAATAGAGTGTTCTGAGAAGCTTAAAATGAAGAAATAAGCGTTCTAAAAATGCTTTAAAAATTCAAAGACATCTTTCAATGGTTAACTAACGCTAGGCGCAATATCAGACCTTAATATTGACCCATATTATTTAAATTGGAACCAGGTATTATATTACAGGGTAATAGTGTACCCTACCACAGGAAATAATTATAGGTCTATTAGGGGGTACACTATGTATATTTTAAATAGTGCATTAAAACAAGGAAATACGAAAACACTTTTCTATGTTAACTAACGGCACGGTAACGGACCTTAATATTGACCTATAATTTTTAAATTGGACCACGTATTATATAACAGGGTAATAGTGTACCCTACCACAGGAAATAATTATAGGTCAATTAGGGGGTACACAGCGTGACCCAAAGTTTACTATGTATGCCAATGCGAAATAGAGAGTTCTGAGAAGCTTAAAGTGAAGAAATAAGGGTTTTAAAATGCTTTAAAAATTCAAAGACACCTTTCAATGGTTAACTAACGCAAGGCGCAATATCAGACCTTAATATTGACCCATATTATTTAAATTGGACCAGGTATTATATTACAGGGTAATAGTGTACCCTACCACAGGAAATAATTATAGGTCTATTAGGGGGTACACTATGTATATTTTAAATAGTACATTAAAACAAGGAAATTCGAAGACTCTTTTCTATGTTATCTAACGGCACGGTATCGGAGCTTAATATTGACCTATAATTTTTAAATTGGACCACGTATTATATTACAGGGTAATAGTGTACCTAACCTCAGGAAATAATTATAGGTCATTTAGGGGGAATAAGCGTTCTAAATGCTTTAAAAATTCAAAGACATCTTTCAATGGTTAACTAACGCAAGGCGCAATATCAGACCTTAATATTGACCCATAATATTTAAATTGGACCAGGTATTATATTACAGGGTAATAGTGTAACCTACCACAGGAAATAATTATAGGTCAATTAGGGGGTACACTATGTACATTTTAAATAGTGCATTAAAACAAGGAAATTCGAAGACACTTTTCTATGTTAACTAACGGCACGGTATCGGACCTTAATATTGACCTAAAATTTTTAAATTGGACCACGTATTATATTACAGGGTGATAGTGTACCCTACCACGGAAAATAATTATAGGTCAATTAGGGGTACACAGCGTGCCCCTAAAGTTTACTATGTATGCCTATGCGAAATAAAATGTTTTGAGAAGCTTAAAATGAAGAAATAAGCGTTCTAAAATGCTTTAAAAATTCAAAGACATCTTTCAATGGTTAATCAACGCAAGGCGCGATATCAGACCTTAATATTGACCCATATATTTAAATTGGACCAGGTATTATATTACAGGGTAATAGTGTACCCTACCACAGGAATAATTATAGGTCAATTAGGGGGTACACAGCGTGCCCCTAAAGTTTACTATGTATGCCTATGCGAAATAAAGTGTTCCGAGAAGCTTAAAATGAGGAAATAAGCGTTCTAAAATGCTTTAAAAATTCAAAGACATTTTTCTATGTTAACTAACGGCACGGTATCGGACCTTAATATTGACCTATAATTTTTAAATTGGACCACGTATTATATTACAGAGTAATAGTGTACCCTACCACAGGAAATAATTATAGGTCATTAGGGGGTACACAGCGTGACCCTAAATTTTACTATGTATGCCTATGACGAAATAAAATGTTTTGAGAAGCTTAAAATGAAGAAATAAGCGTTCTAAAATGCTTTAAAAATTCAATGACATCTTTCAATGGTTAACCAACGCAAGGCGCGATATCAGACCTTAATATGGAACCATAATATTTAAATTGGACCAGGTATTATATTACAGGGTAATAGTGTACCCTACCACAGGAAATAATTATAGGTCAATTAGGGGGTACACAGCGTGACCCTAAAGTTTACTATGTATTCCTATGCAAAATAAAGTGTTCTGAGAAGCTTAAAATGAGGAAATAAGCGTTCTAAAATGCTTTAAAAATTCAAAGACATTTTTCTATGTTAATTAACGGTACGGTATCGGACCTTAATATTGACGTATAATTTTTAATAGGACCACGTATTATATTACAGGGTTATAGTGTACCCTGCCATAGGAAATAATTATAGGTCAATTAGGGGGTACACAGAGTGAACCTAAAGTTTACTATGTATGCCTATGCGAAATAAAGTGTTCTGAGAAGCTTAAAATGAAGAAATAAGTGTTCTAAAATGCTTTAAAAATTCAAAGACATCTTTCAATGGTTATTGAACGCAAGGCGCGATATCAGACCTTAATATTGACCATAATATTTAAATTGGACCAGGTATTATATTACAGGGTAATAGTGTACCCTACAGCAGGAAATAATTATAGGTCAATTAGGGGTACACAGCGTGACCCTAAAGTTACTATGTATTCCTATGCAAAATAAAGTGTTCTGAGAAGCTTAAAATGAGGAAATAAGCGTTCTAAAATGCTTTAAAAATTCCAAGACATTTTTCTATGTTAACTAACGGTACGGTATCGGACCTTAATATTGACCTATAATTTTTAAATTGGACCACGTATTATATTACAGGGTTATAGTGTACCCTACCACAGGAAATAATTATAGGTCAATTAGGGGGTACACAGAGTGACCCTAAAGTTTACTATGTATGGCCTATGCGAAATAAAGTGTTCTGAGAAGCTTAAAATGAAGAAATAAGCGTTCTAAAGTGCTTTAAAAATTCAAAGACATCTTTCAATGGTTAACTAACGCAAGGCGCAATATCAGACCTTAATATTGACCCATAATATTTAAATTGGACCAGGTATTATATTACAGGGTAATAGTGTACCCTACCACAGGAAATAATTATAGGTCAATTAGGGGGTACACAGCGTGAACCTAAAGTTTACTATGTATGCCTATGCGAAATAAAGTGTTCTGAGAAGCTTAAAATGAGGAAATAAGCGTTCTAAAATGCTTTAAAATTCAAAGACATTTTTCTATGTTAACTAACGGCACGGTATCGGACCTTAATATTGACCTCTAAATTTTAAATTGTACCACGTATTATATTACAGGGTAATAGTGTACCCTACCACAGGAAATAATTATAGGTCATTAGGGGGTACACAGCGTGACCCTAAATTTTACTATGTATGCCTATGCGAAATAAAAAGTTTTGAGAAGCTTAAAATGAAGAAATAAGCGTTCTAAAATGCTTTAAAAATTCAAAGATATCTTTCAATGGTTAATGAACGCAAGGCGCGATATCAGACCTTAATATTGACCCATAATATTTAAATTGGACCAGGTATTATATTACAGGGTAATAGTGTACCCTACAGCAGGAAATAATTATAGGTCAATTAGGGGGTACACAGCGTGACCCTAAAGTTTACTATGTATTCCTATGCAAAATAAAGTGTTCTGAGAAGCTTAAAATGAGGAAATAAGCGTTCTAAAATGCTTTAAAAATCAAAGACATGTTTCTATGTTAACTAACGGTACGGTATCGGACCTTAATATTGACCTATAATTTTTAAATTGGACCACGTATTATATTACAGGGTTATAGTGTACCCTACCACAGGAAATAATTATAGGTCATTTAGGGGGTACACAGCGTGACCCTAAATTTTACTATGTATGCCTATGCGAAATAAAATGTTTTGAGAAGCTTAAAATGAAGAAATAAGCGTTCTAAAATGCTTTAAAAATTCAAAGATATCTTTCAATGGTTAATGAACGCAAGGCGCAATATCAGACCTTAATATTGACCCATAATATTTAAATTGGACCAGGTATTATATTACAGGGTAATAGTGTACCCTACCACAGGAAATAATTATAGGTCAATTAGGGGGTACACAGCGTGACCCTAAAGAACTTACTATGTATGCCTATGCGAAATAAAGTGTTCTGAGAAGCTTAAAATGAGGAAATAAGCGTTCTAAAATGCTTTAAAAATTCAAAGACATTTTTCTATGTTAACTAACGGCACGGTATCGGACCTTAATATTGACCTATAATTTTTAAATTGGACCACGTATTATATTACAGGGTAATAGTGTACCCTAAAACAGGAAATAATTATATGTCATTTAGGGGGTACACAGCGTGACCCTAAATTTTACTATGTATGCCTATGCGAAATAAAATGTTTTGAGAAGCTTAAAATGAAGAAATAAGCGTTCTAAAATGCTTTAAAAATTCAAAGACATCTTTCAATGGTTAACTAACGCAAGGCGCGATATCAGACCTTAATATGGAACCATAATATTTAAATTCGACCAGGTATTATATTACAGGGTAATAGTGTACCCTACAACAGGAAATAATTATAGGTCAATTAGGGGGTACACTATGTATATTTTAAATAGTGCATTAAAACAAGGAAATTCGAAGACACTTTTCTATGTTAACTAACGGCACGGTATCGGACATTAATATTGACCTATAATTTTTAAATTGGACCACGTATTATATTACAGGTTATAGCGTACCCTACCACAGGAAATAATTATAGGTCAATTAGGGGGTACACAGCGTGACCCTAAAGTTTACTATGTTTGCCTATGCGAAATAAAGTGTTCTGAGAAGCTTAAAATGAGGAAATAAGCGTTCTAAAATGCTTTAAAAAATCAAAGACATTTTTCTATGTTAACTAACGGTACGGTATCGGACCTTAATATTGACCTATAATTTTTAAATTGGACCACGTATTATATTACAGGGTTATAGTGTACCCTACCACAGGAAATAATTATAGGTCAATTAGGGGGTACACAGAGTGACCCTAAAGTTTACTATGTATGCCTATGCGAAATAAAGTGTTCTGAGAAGCTTAAAATGAAGAAATAAGCGTTCTAAAGTGCTTTAAAAATTCAAAGACATCTTTCAATGGTTAACTAACGCAAGGCGCAATATCAGACCTTAATATTGACCCATAATATTTAAATTGGACCAGGTATTATATTACAGGGTAATAGTGTACCCTACCACAGGAAATAATTATAGGTCAATTAGGGGGTACACAGCGTGACCCTAAAGTTTACTATGTATGCCTATGCGAAATAAAGTGTTCTGAGAAGCTTAAAATGAGGAAATAAGCGTTCTAAAATGCTTTAAAAATTCAAAGACATTTTTCTATGTTAACTAACGGCACGGTATCGGACCTTAATATTGACCTCTAAATTTTAAATTGGACCACGTATTATATTACAGGGTAATAGTGTACCCTACCACAGGAAATAATTATAGGTCATTTAGGGGGTACACAGCGTGACCCTAAATTTTACTATGTATGCCTATGCGAAATAAAATGTTTTGAGAAGCTTAAAATGAAGAAATAAGCGTTCTAAAATGCTTTAAAAATTCAAAGATATCTTTCAATGGTTAATGAACGCAAGGCGCGATATCAGACCTTAATATTGACCCATAATATTTAAATTGGACCAGGTATTATATTACAGGGTAATAGTGTACCCTACAGCAGGAAATAATTATAGGTCAATTAGGGGGTACACAGCGTGACCCTAAAGTTTACTATGTATTCCTATGCAAAATAAAGTGTTCTGAGAAGCTAAAAATGAGGAAATAAGCGTTCTAAAATGCTTTAAAAATTCAAAGACATGTTTCTATGTTAACTAACGGTACGGTATCGGACCTTAATATTGACCTATAATTTTTTAATTGGACCACGTATTATATTACAGGGTTATAGTGTACCCTACCACAGGAAATAATTATAGGTCATTTAGGGGGTACACAGCGTGACCCTAAATTTTACTATGTATGCCTATGCGAAATAAAATGTTTTGAGAAGCTTAAAATGAAGAAATAAGCGTTCTAAAATGCTTTAAAAATTCAAAGATATCTTTCAATGGTTAATGAACGCAAGGCGCAATATCAGACCTTAATATTGACCCATAATATTTAAATTGGACCAGGTATTATATTACAGGGTAATAGTGTACCCTACCACAGGAAATAATTATAGGTCAATTAGGGGGTACACAGCGTGACCCTAAAGAACTTACTATGTATGCCTATGCGAAATAAAGTGTTCTGAGAAGCTTAAAATGAGGAAATAAGCGTTCTAAAATGCTTTAAAAATTCAAAGACATTTTTCTATGTTAACTAACGGCACGGTATCGGACCTTAATATTGACCTATAATTTTTAAATTGGACCACGTATTATATTACAGGGTAATAGTGTACCCTACCACAGGAAATAATTATATGTCATTTAGGGGGTACACAGCGTGACCCTAAATTTTACTATGTATGCCTATGCGAAATAAAATGTTTTGAGAAGCTTAAAATGAAGAAATAAGCGTTCTAAAATGCTTTAAAAATTCAAAGACATCTTTCAATGGTTAACTAACGCAAGGCGCGATATCAGACCTTAATATGGAACCATAATATTTAAATTCGACCAGGTATTATATTACAGGGTAATAGTGTACCCTACAACAGGAAATAATTATAGGTCAATTAGGGGGTACACTATGTATATTTTAAATAGTGCATTAAAACAAGGAAATTCGAAGACACTTTTCTATGTTAACTAACGGCACGGTATCGGACCTTAATATTGACCTATAATTTTTAAATTGGACCACGTATTATATTACAGGGTTATAGCGTACCCTACCACAGGAAATAATTATAGGTCAATTAGGGGGTACACAGCGTGACCCTAAAGTTTACTATGTTTGCCTATGCGAAATAAAGTGTTCTGAGAAGCTTAAAATGAGGAAATAAGCGTTCTAAAATGCTTTAAAAAATCAAAGACATCTTTCAATGGTTAACTAACGCAAGGCGCAATATCAGACCTTAATATTCACCCATAATATTTAAATTGGACCAGGTATTATATTACAGGGTAATAGTGTACCCTACCACAGGAAATAATTATTAATCAATTAGGGGGTACACAGCGTGACCCTAAAGTTTACTATGTTTGCCTATGCGAAGTAAAGTGTTCTGAGAAGCTTAAAATGAGGAAATAAGCGTTCTAAAATGCTTTAAAAATTCAAAGACATTTTTCTATGTTAACTAACGGCACGGTATCGGACCTTAATATTGACCTATAATTTTTAAATTGGACCACGTATTATATTACAGGGTAATAGTGTACCCTACCACAGGAAATAATTATAGGTCATTTAGGGGGTACACAGCGTGAACCTAAAGTTTACTATGTATGCCTATGCGAAATAGAGTGTTCTGAGAAGCTTAAAATGAAGAAATAAGCGTTCTAAAATGCTTTAAAAAATCAAAGACATCTTTCAATGGTTAACTAACGCAAGGCGCAATATCAGACCTTAATATTGACCCATAATATTTAAATTGGACCAGATATTATATTACAGGGTAATAGTGTACCCTACAGCAGGAAATAATTATAGGTCAATTAGGGGGTACACAGCGTGACCCTAAAGTTTACTATGTATTCCTATGCAAAATAAAGTGTTCTGAGAAGCTTAAAATGAGGAAATAAGCGTTCTTAAATGCTTTAAAAATTCAAAGACATTTTTCTATGTTAACTAACGGTACGGTATCGGACCTTAATATTGACGTATAATTTTTAAATAGGACCACGTATTATATTACAGGGTTATAGTGTACCCTACCATAGGAAATAATTATAGGTCAATTAAGGGGTACACAGAGTGAACCTAAAGTTTACTATGTATGCCTATGCGAATTAAAGTGTTCTGAGAAGCTTAAAATGAAGAAATAAGCGTTCTAAAATGCTTTAAAAATTCAAAGACATTTTTCTATGTTAACTAACGGCACGGTATCGGACCTTAATATTGACCTATAATTTTTAAATTGGACCACGTATTATATTACAGGGTTATAGTGTACCCTACCACAGGAAATAATTATAGGTCATTTAGGGGGTACACAGCGTGACCCTAAATTTTACTATGTATGCCTATGCGAAATAAAATGTTTTGAGAAGCTTAAAATGAAGAAATAAGCGTTCTAAAATGCTTTAAAAATTCAAAGATATCTTTCAATGGTTAATGAACGCAAGGTGCAATATCAGACCTTAATATTGACCCATAATATTTAAATTGGACCAGGTATTATATTACAGGGTAATAGTGTACCCTACCACAGGAAATAATTATAGGTCAATTAGGGGGTACACAGCGTGACCCTAAAGAACTTACTATGTATGCCTATGCGAAATAAAGTGTTCTGAGAAGCTTAAAATGAGGAAATAAGCGTTCTAAAATGCTTTAAAAATTCAAAGACATTTTTCTATGTTAACTAACGGCACGGTATCGGACCTTAATATTGACCTATAATTTTTAAATTGGACCACGTATTATATTACAGGGTAATAGTGTACCCTACCACAGGAAATAATTATATGTCATTTAGGGGGTACACAGCGTGACCCTAAATTTTACTATGTATGCCTATGCGAAATAAAATGTTTTGAGAAGCTTAAAATGAAGAAATAAGCGTTCTAAAATGCTTTAAAAATTCAAAGACATCTTTCAATGGTTAACTAACGCAAGGCGCGATATCAGACCTTAATATGGAACCATAATATTTAAATTGGACCAGGTATTATATTACAGGGTAATAGTGTACCCTACAACAGGAAATAATTATAGGTCAATTAGGGGGTACACTATGTATATTTTAAATAGTGCATTAAAACAAAGAAATTCGAAGACACTTTTCTATGTTAACTAACGGCACGGTATCGGACCTTAATATTGACCTATAATTTTTAAATTGGACCACGTATTATATTACAGGGTTATAGCGTACCCTACCACAGGAAATAATTATAGGTCAATTAGGGGGTACACAGCGTGACCCTAAAGTTTACTATGTTTGCCTATGCGAAATAAAGTGTTCTGAGAAGCTTAAAATGAGGAAATAAGCGTTCTAAAATGCTTTAAAAAATCAAAGACATTTTTCTATGTTAACTAACGGTACGGTATCGGACCTTAATATTGACCTATAATTTTTAAATTGGACCACGTATTATATTACAGGGTTATAGTGTACCCTACCACAGGAAATAATTATAGGTCAATTAGGGGGTACACAGAGTGACCCTAAAGTTTACTATGTATGCCTATGCGAAATAAAGTGTTCTGAGAAGCTTAAAATGAAGAAATAAGCGTTCTAAAGTGCTTTAAAAATTCAAAGACATCTTTCAATGGTTAACTAACGCAAGGCGCAATATCAGACCTTAATATTGACCCATAATATTTAAATTGGACCAGGTATTATATTACAGGGTAATAGTGTACCCTACCACAGGAAATAATTATAGGTCAATTAGGGGGTACACAGCGTGACCCTAAAGTTTACTATGTATGCCTATGCGAAATAAAGTGTTCTGAGAAGCTTAAAATGAGGAAATAAGCGTTCTAAAATGCTTTAAAAATTCAAAGACATTTTTCTATGTTAACTAACGGCACGGTATCGGACCTTAATATTGACCTCTAAATTTTAAATTGGACCACGTATTATATTACAGGGTAATAGTGTACCCTACCACAGGAAATAATTATAGGTCATTTAGGGGGTACACAGCGTGACCCTAAATTTTACTATGTATGCCTATGCGAAATAAAATGTTTTGAGAAGCTTAAAATGAAGAAATAAGCGTTCTAAAATGCTTTAAAAATTCAAAGATATCTTTCAATGGTTAATGAACGCAAGGCGCGATATCAGACCTTAATATTGACCCATAATATTTAAATTGGACCAGGTATTATATTACAGGGTAATAGTGTACCCTACAGCAGGAAATAATTATAGGTCAATTAGGGGGTACACAGCGTGACCCTAAAGTTTACTATGTATTCCTATGCAAAATAAAGTGTTCTGAGAAGCTTAAAATGAGGAAATAAGCGTTCTAAAATGCTTTAAAAATTCAAAGACATGTTTCTATGTTAACTAACGGTACGGTATCGGACCTTAATATTGACCTATAATTTTTAAATTGGACCACGTATTATATTACAGGGTTATAGTGTACCCTACCACAGGAAATAATTATAGGTCATTTAGGGGGTACACAGCGTGACCCTAAATTTTACTATGTATGCCTATGCGAAATAAAATGTTTTGAGAAGCTTAAAATGAAGAAATAAGCGTTCTAAAATGCTTTAAAAATTCAAAGATATCTTTCAATGGTTAATGAACGCAAGGCGCAATATCAGACCTTAATATTGACCCATAATATTTAAATTGGACCAGGTATTATATTACAGGGTAATAGTGTACCCTACCACAGGAAATAATTATAGGTCAATTAGGGGGTACACAGCGTGACCCTAAAGAACTTACTATGTATGCCTATGCGAAATAAAGTGTTCTGAGAAGCTTAAAATGAGGAAATAAGCGTTCTAAAATGCTTTAAAAATTCAAAGACATTTTTCTATGTTAACTAACGGCACGGTATCGGACCTTAATATTGACCTATAATTTTTAAATTGGACCACGTATTATATTACAGGGTAATAGTGTACCCTACCACAGGAAATAATTATATGTCATTTAGGGGGTACACAGCGTGACCCTAAATTTTACTATGTATGCCTATGCGAAATAAAATGTTTTGAGAAGCTTAAAATGAAGAAATAAGCGTTCTAAAATGCTTTAAAAATTCAAAGACATCTTTCAATGGTTAACTAACGCAAGGCGCGATATCAGACCTTAATATGGAACCATAATATTTAAATTGGACCAGGTATTATATTACAGGGTAATAGTGTACCCTACAACAGGAAATAATTATAGGTCAATTAGGGGGTACACTATGTATATTTTAAATAGTGCATTAAAACAAGGAAATTCGAAGACACTTTTCTATGTTAACTAACGGCACGGTATCGGACCTTAATATTGACCTATAATTTTTAAATTGGACCACGTATTATATTACAGGGTTATAGCGTACCCTACCACAGGAAATAATTATAGGTCAATTAGGGGGTACACAGCGTGACCCTAAAGTTTACTATGTTTGCCTATGCGAAATAAAGTGTTCTGGGAAGCTTAAAATGAGGAAATAAGCGTTCTAAAATGCTTTAAAAAATCAAAGACATCTTTCAATGGTTAACTAACGCAAGGCGCAATATCAGACCTTAATATTCACCCATAATATTTAAATTGGACCAGGTATTATATTACAGGGTAATAGTGTACCCTACCACAGGAAATAATTATTAATCAATTAGGGGGTACACAGCGTGACCCTAAAGTTTACTATGTTTGCCTATGCGAATTAAAGTGTTCTGAGAAGCTTAAAATGAGGAAATAAGCGTTCTAAAATGCCTTAAAAATTCAAAGACATTTTTCTATGTTAACTAACGGCACGGTATCGGACCTTAATATTGACCTATAATTTTTAAATTGGACCACGTATTATATTACAGGGTAATAGTGTACCCTACCACAGGAAATAATTATAGGTCATTTAGGGGGTACACAGCGTGACCCTAAATTTTACTATGTATGCCTATGCGAAATAAAATGTTTTGAGAAGCTTAAAATGAAGAAATAAGCGTTCTAAAATGCTTTAAAAATTCAAAGACATCTTTCAATGGTTAATCAACGCAAGGCGCGATATCAGACCTTAATATTGACCCATAATATTTAAATTGGACCAGGTATTATATTACAGAGTAATAGTGTACCCTACCACAGGAAATAATTATAGGTCAATTAGGGGGTACACAGCGTGCCCCTAAAGTTTACTATGTATGCCTATGCGAAATAAAGTGTTCCGAGAAGCTTAAAATGAGGAAATAAGCGTTCTAAAATGCTTTAAAAATTCAAAGACATTTTTCTATGTTAACTAACGACACGGTATCGGACCTTAATATTGACCTATAATTTTCAAATTGGACCACGTATTATATTACAGGGTAATAGTGTACCCTACCACAGGAAATAATTATAGGTCATTTAGGGGGTACACAGCGTGAACCTAAAGTTTACTATGTATGCCTATGCGAAATAGAGTGTTCTGAGAAGCTTAAAATGAAGAAATAAGCGTTCTAAAATGCTTTAAAAAATCAAAGACATCTTTCAATGGTTAACTAACGCAAGGCGCAATATCAGACCTTAATATTGACCCATAATATTTAAATTGGACCAGATATTATATTACAGGGTAATAGTGTACCCTACAGCAGGAAATAATTATAGGTCAATTAGGGGGTACACAGCGTGACCCTAAAGTTTACTATGTATTCCTATGCAAAATAAAGTGTTCTGAGAAGCTTAAAATGAGGAAATAAGCGTTCTAAAATGCTTTAAAAATTCAAAGACATTTTTCTATGTTAACTAACGGTACGGTATCGGACCTTAATATTGACGTATAATTTTTAAATAGGACCACGTATTATATTACAGGGTTATAGTGTACCCTACCATAGGAAATAATTATAGGTCAATTAAGGGGTACACAGAGTGAACCTAAAGTTTACTATGTATGCCTATGCGAAATAAAGTGTTCTGAGAAGCTTAAAATGAAGAAATAAGTGTTCTAAAATGCTTTAAAAAATCAAAGACATCTTTCAATGGTTAACTAACGCAAGGCGCAATATCAGACCTTAATAAGGAACCATAATATTTAAATTGGACCAGGTATTATATTACAGGGTAATAGTGTACCCTACAACAGGAAATAATTATATTTCAATTAGGGGGTACTCAGCGTGACCCTAAAGTTTACTATGTATGCCTATGCGAAATAGAGTGTTCTGAGAAGCTTAAAATGAAGAAATAAGCGTTCTAATATGCTTTAAAAAATCAAAGACATCTTTCAATGGTTAACTAACGCAAGGCGCAATATCAGACCTTAATATTCACCCATAATATTTAAATTGGACCAGCTATTATATTACAGGGTAATAGTGTACCCTACGACAGGAAATAATTATAGGTCAATTAGGGGGTACAAAGCGTGACCCTAAAGTTTACTATGTATGCCTATGCGAAATAAAGTGTTCTGAGAAGCTTAAAATGAGGAAATAAGCGTTCTAAAATGCTTTAAAAATTCAAAGACATTTTTCTATGTTAACTAACGGCACGGTATCGGACCTTAATATTGACCTATAAATTTTAAATTGGACCCCGTATTATATTACAGGGTAATAGTGTACCCTACCACAGGAAATAATTATAGGTCATTTAGGGGGTACACAGCGTGACCCTAAATTTTACTATGTATGCCTATGCGAAATAAAATGTTTTGAGAAGCTTAAAATGAAGAAATAAGCGTTCTAAAATGCTTTAAAAATTCAAAGATATCTTTCAATGGTTAATGAACGCAAGGCGCGATATCAGACCTTAATATTGACCCATAATATTTAAATTGGACCAGGTATTATATTACAGGGTAATAGTGTACCCTACAGCAGGAAATAATTATAGGTCAATTAGGGGGTACACAGCGTGACCCTAAAGTTTACTATGTATTCCTATGCAAAATAAAGTGTTCTGAGAAGCTTAAAATGAGGAAATAAGCGTTCTAAAATGCTTTAAAAATTCAAAGACATTTTTCTATGTTAACTAACGGTACGGTATCGGACCTTAATATTGACCTATAATTTTTAAATTGGACCACGTATTATATTACAGGGTTATAGTGTACCCTACCACAGGAAATAATTATAGGTCAATTAGGGGGTACACAGAGTGACCCTAAAGTTTACTATGTATGCCTATGCGAAATAAAATGTTTTGAGAAGCTTAAAATGAAGAAATAAGCGTTCTAAAATGCTTTAAAAATTCAAAGACATCTTTCAATGGTTAACTAACGCAAGGCGCAATATCATACCTTAATATTGACCCAAAATATTTAAATTGGCCCAGGTGTTATATTACAGGGTAATAGTGTACCCTAAAACAGGAAATAATTATAGGTCAATTAGGGGGTACACTATGTATATTTTAAATAGTGCATTAAAACAAGGAAATTCGAAGACACTTTTCTATGTTAACTAACGGCTCGGTATCGGACCTTAATATTGACCTATAATTTTTAAATTGGACCACGTATTATATTACAGGGTAATAGTGTACCCTACAGCAAGAAATAATTATAGGTCAATTAGGGGGTACACAGCGTGACCCTAAAGTTTACTATGTATTCCTATGCAAAATAAAGTGTTCTGAGAAGCTTAAAATGAGGAAATAAGCGTTCTGAAATGCTTTAAAAATTCAAAGACATTTTTCTATGTTAACTAACGGCACGGTATCGGACCTTAATATTGACCTATAATTTTTAAATTGGACCACGCATTATATTACAGGGTAATAGTGTACCCTACCACAGGAAATAATTATAGGTCATTTAGGGGGTACACAGCGTGACCCTAAATTTTACTATGTATGCCTATGCGAAATAAAATGTTTTGAGAAGCTTAAAATGAAGAAATAAGCGTTCTAAAATGCTTTAAAAATTCAAAGACATCTTTCAATGGTTAACTAACGCAAGGCGCGATATCAGACCTTAATATGGAACCATAATATTTAAATTGGACCAGGTATTATATTACAGGGTAATAGTGTACCCTACAACAGGAAATAATTATATTTCAATTAGGGGGTACTCAGCGTGACCCTAAAGTTTACTATGTATGCCTATGCGAAATAGAGTGTTCTGAGAAGCTTAAAATGAAGAAATAAGCGTTCTAATATGCTTTAAAAAATCAAAGACATCTTTCAATGGTTAACTAACGCAAGGCGCAATATCAGACCTTAATATTCACCCATAATATTTAAATTGGACCAGCTATTATATTACAGGGTAATAGTGTACCCTACCACAGGAAATAATTATAGGTCAATTAGGGGGTACAAAGCGTGACCCTAAAGTTTACTATGTATGCCTATGCGAAATAAAGTGTTCTGAGAAGCTTAAAATGAGGAAATAAGCGTTCTAAAATGCTTTAAAAATTCAAAGACATTTTTCTATGTTAACTAACGGCACGGTATCGGACCTTAATATTGACCTATAAATTTTAAATTGGACCACGTATTATATTACAGGGTAATAGTGTACCCTACCACAGGAAATAATTATAGGTCATTTAGGGGGTACACAGCGTGACCCTAAATTTTACTATGTATGCCTATGCGAAATAAAATGTTTTGAGAAGCTTAAAATGAAGAAATAAGCGTTCTAAAATGCTTTAAAAATTCAAAGATATCTTTCAATGGTTAATGAACGCAAGGCGCGATATCAGACCTTAATATTGACCCATAATATTTAAATTGGACCAGGTATTATATTACAGGGTAATAGTGTACCCTACAGCAGGAAATAATTATAGGTCAATTAGGGGGTACACAGCGTGACCCTAAAGTTTACTATGTATTCCTATGCAAAATAAAGTGTTCTGAGAAGCTTAAAATGAGGAAATAAGCGTTCTAAAATGCTTTAAAAATTCAAAGACATTTTTCTATGTTAACTAACGGTACGGTATCGGACCTTAATATTGACCTATAATTTTTAAATTGGACCACGTATTATATTACAGGGTTATAGTGTACCCTACCACAGGAAATAATTATAGGTCAATTAGGGGGTACACAGAGTGACCCTAAAGTTTACTATGTATGCCTATGCGAAATAAAATGTTTTGAGAAGCTTAAAATGAAGAAATAAGCGTTCTAAAATGCTTTAAAAATTCAAAGACATCTTTCAATGGTTAACTAACGCAAGGCGCAATATCATACCTTAATATTGACCCAAAATATTTAAATTGGCCCAGGTGTTATATTACAGGGTAATAGTGTACCCTAAAACAGGAAATAATTATAGGTCAATTAGGGGGTACACTATGTATATTTTAAATAGTGCATTAAAACAAGGAAATTCGAAGACACTTTTCTATGTTAACTAACGGCTCGGTATCGGACCTTAATATTGACCTATAATTTTTAAATTGGACCACGTATTATATTACAGGGTAATAGTGTACCCTACAGCAAGAAATAATTATAGGTCAATTAGGGGGTACACAGCGTGACCCTAAAGTTTACTATGTATTCCTATGCAAAATAAAGTGTTCTGAGAAGCTTAAAATGAGGAAATAAGCGTTCTGAAATGCTTTAAAAATTCAAAGACATTTTTCTATGTTAACTAACGGCACGGTATCGGACCTTAATATTGACCTATAATTTTTAAATTGGACCACGTATTATATTACAGGGTAATAGTGTACCCTACCACAGGAAATAATTATAGGTCATTTAGGGGGTACACAGCGTGACCCTAAATTTTACTATGTATGCCTATGCGAAATAAAATGTTTTGAGAAGCTTAAAATGAAGAAATAAGCGTTCTAAAATGCTTTAAAAATTCAAAGACATCTTTCAATGGTTAACTAACGCAAGGCGCGATATCAGACCTTAATATGGAACCATAATATTTAAATTGGACCAGGTATTATATTACAGGGTAATAGTGTACCCTACAACAGGAAATAATTATATTTCAATTAGGGGGTACACAGCGTGACCCTAAAGTTTACTATGTATGCCTATGCGAAATAGAGTGTTCTGAGAAGCTTAAAATGAAGAAATAAGCGTTCTAAAATGCTTTAAAAAATCAAAGACATCTTTCAATGGTTAACTAACGCAAGGCGCGATATCAGACCTTAATATGGAACCATAATATTTAAATTGGACCAGGTATTATATTACAGGGTAATAGTGTACCCTACAACAGGAAATAATTATATTTCAATTAGGGGGTACTCAGCGTGACCCTAAAGTTTACTATGTATGCCTATGCGAAATAGAGTGTTCTGAGAAGCTTAAAATGAAGAAATAAGCGTTCTAAAATGCTTTAAAAATTCAAAGACATTTTTCTATGTTAACTAACGGCACGGTATCGGACCTTAATATTGACCTATAAATTTTAAATTGGACCCCGTATTATATTACAGGGTAATAGTGTACCCTACCACAGGAAATAATTATAGGTCATTTAGGGGGTACACAGCGTGACCCTAAATTTTACTATGTATGCCTATGCGAAATAAAATGTTTTGAGAAGCTTAAAATGAAGAAATAAGCGTTCTAAAATGCTTTAAAAATTCAAAGATATCTTTCAATGGTTAATGAACGCAAGGCGCGATATCAGACCTTAATATTGACCCATAATATTTAAATTGGACCAGGTATTATATTACAGGGTAATAGTGTACCCTACAGCAGGAAATAATTATAGGTCAATTAGGGGGTACACAGCGTGACCCTAAAGTTTACTATGTATTCCTATGCAAAATAAAGTGTTCTGAGAAGCTTAAAATGAGGAAATAAGCGTTCTAAAATGCTTTAAAAATTCAAAGACATTTTTCTATGTTAACTAACGGTACGGTATCGGACCTTAATATTGACCTATAATTTTTAAATTGGACCACGTATTATATTACAGGGTTATAGTGTACCCTACCACAGGAAATAATTATAGGTCAATTAGGGGGTACACAGAGTGACCCTAAAGTTTACTATGTATGCCTATGCGAAATAAAATGTTTTGAGAAGCTTAAAATGAAGAAATAAGCGTTCTAAAATGCTTTAAAAATTCAAAGACATCTTTCAATGGTTAACTAACGCAAGGCGCAATATCATACCTTAATATTGACCCAAAATATTTAAATTGGCCCAGGTGTTATATTACAGGGTAATAGTGTACCCTAAAACAGGAAATAATTATAGGTCAATTAGGGGGTACACTATGTATATTTTAAATAGTGCATTAAAACAAGGAAATTCGAAGACACTTTTCTATGTTAACTAACGGCTCGGTATCGGACCTTAATATTGACCTATAATTTTTAAATTGGACCACGTATTATATTACAGGGTAATAGTGTACCCTACAGCAAGAAATAATTATAGGTCAATTAGGGGGTACACAGCGTGACCCTAAAGTTTACTATGTATTCCTATGCAAAATAAAGTGTTCTGAGAAGCTTAAAATGAGGAAATAAGCGTTCTGAAATGCTTTAAAAATTCAAAGACATTTTTCTATGTTAACTAACGGCACGGTATCGGACCTTAATATTGACCTATAATTTTTAAATTGGACCACGTATTATATTACAGGGTAATAGTGTACCCTACCACAGGAAATAATTATAGGTCATTTAGGGGGTACACAGCGTGACCCTAAATTTTACTATGTATGCCTATGCGAAATAAAATGTTTTGAGAAGCTTAAAATGAAGAAATAAGCGTTCTAAAATGCTTTAAAAATTCAAAGACATCTTTCAATGGTTAACTAACGCAAGGCGCGATATCAGACCTTAATATGGAACCATAATATTTAAATTGGACCAGGTATTATATTACAGGGTAATAGTGTACCCTACAACAGGAAATAATTATATTTCAATTAGGGGGTACACAGCGTGACCCTAAAGTTTACTATGTATGCCTATGCGAAATAGAGTGTTCTGAGAAGCTTAAAATGAAGAAATAAGCGTTCTAAAATGCTTTAAAAAATCAAAGACATCTTTCAATGGTTAACTAACGCAAGGCGCAATATCAGACCTTAATATTCACCCATAATATTTAAATTGGACCAGGTATTATATTACAGGGTAATAGTGTACCCTACCACAGGAAATAATTATAGGTCATTTAGGGGGTACACAGCGTGACCCTAAATTTTACTATGTATGCCTATGCGAAATAAAATGTTTTGAGAAGCTTAAAATGAAGAAATAAGCGTTCTAAAATGCTTTAAAAATTCAAAGATATCTTTCAATGGTTAATGAACGCAAGGCGCGATATCAGACCTTAATATTGACCCATAATATTTAAATTGGACCAGGTATTATATTACAGGGTAATAGTGTACCCTACAGCAGGAAATAATTATAGGTCAATTAGGGGGTACACAGCGTGACCCTAAAGTTTACTATGTATTCCTATGCAAAATAAAGTGTTCTGAGAAGCTTAAAATGAGGAAATAAGCGTTCTAAAATGCTTTAAAAATTCAAAGACATTTTTCTATGTTAACTAACGGTACGGTATCGGACCTTAATATTGACCTATAATTTTTAAATTGGACCACGTATTATATTACAGGGTAATAGTGTACCCTACCACAGGAAATAATTATAGGTCATTTAGGGGGTACACAGCGTGACCCTAAATTTTACTATGTATGCCTATGCGAAATAAAATGTTTTGAGAAGCTTAAAATGAAGAAATAAGCGTTCTAAAATGCTTTAAAAATTCAAAGACATCTTTCAATGGTTAACTAACGCAAGGCGCAATATCATACCTTAATATTGACCCAAAATATTTAAATTGGCCCAGGTGTTATATTACAGGGTAATAGTGTACCCTAAAACAGGAAATAATTATAGGTCAATTAGGGGGTACACTATGTATATTTTAAATAGTGCATTAAAACAAGGAAATTCGAAGACACTTTTCTATGTTAACTAACGGCTCGGTATCGGACCTTAATATTGACCTATAATTTTTAAATTGGACCACGTATTATATTACAGGGTAATAGTGTACCCTACAGCAAGAAATAATTATAGGTCAATTAGGGGGTACACAGCGTGACCCTAAAGTTTACTATGTATTCCTATGCAAAATAAAGTGTTCTGAGAAGCTTAAAATGAGGAAATAAGCGTTCTGAAATGCTTTAAAAATTCAAAGACATTTTTCTATGTTAACTAACGGCACGGTATCGGACCTTAATATTGACCTATAATTTTTAAATTGGACCACGTATTATATTACAGGGTAATAGTGTACCCTACCACAGGAAATAATTATAGGTCATTTAGGGGGAACACAGCGTGACCCTAAATTTTACTATGTATGCCTATGCAAAATAAAATGTTTTGAGAAGCTTAAAATGAAGAAATAAGCGTTCTAAAATGCTTTAAAAATTCAAAGACATCTTTCAATGGTTAATCAACGCAACGCGCGATATCAGACCTTAATATTGACCCATAATATTTAAATTGGACCAGGTATTATATTACAGGGTAATAGTGTACCCTACCACAGGAAATAATTATAGGTCAATTAGGGGGTACACAGCGTGCCCCTAAAGTTTACTATGTATGCCTATGCGAAATAAAGTGTTCCGAGAAGCTTAAAATGAGGAAATAAGCGTTCTAAAATGCTTTAAAAATTCAAAGACAATTTTCTATGTTAACTAACGGCACGGTATCGGACCTTAATATTGACCTATAATTTTTAAATTGGACCACGTATTATATTACAGGGTAATAATGCACCCTACCACAGGAAATAATTATAGGTCATTTAGGGGGTACACAGCGTGACCCTAAATTTTACTATGTATGCCTATGCGAAATAAAATGTTTTGAGAAGCTTAAAATGAAGAAATAAGCGTTCTAAAATGCTTTAAAAATTCAAAGACATCTTTCAATGGTTAACTAACGCAAGGCGCGATATCAGAGCTTAATATGGAACCATAATATTTAAATTGGACCAGGTATTATATTACAGGGTAATAGTGTACCCTACAACAGGAAATAATTATATTTCAATTAGGGGGTACACAGCGTGACCCTAAAGTTTACTATGTATGCCTATTCGAAATAGAGTGTTCTGAGAAGCTTAAAATGAAGAAATAAGCGTTCTAAAATGCTTTAAAAAATCAAAGACATCTTTCAATGGTTAACTAACGCAAGGCGCAATATCAGACCTTAATATTCACCCATAATATTTAAATTAGACCAGGTATTATATTACAGGGTAATAGTGTACCCTACCACAGGAAATAATTATAGGTCAATTAGGGGGTACACAGCGTGACCCTAAAGTTTACTATGTTTGCCTATGCGAAGTAAAGTGTTCTGAGAAGCTTAAAATGAGGAAATAAGCGTTCTAAAATGCTTTAAAAATTCAAAGACATTTTTCTATGTTAACTAACGGCACGGTATCGGACCTTAATATTGACCTATAATTTTTAAATTGAACCACGTATTATATTACAGGGTAATAGTGTACCCTACCACAGGAAATAATTATAGGTCATTTAGGGGGTACACAGCGTGACCCTAAATTTTACTATGTATGCCTATGCGAAATAAAATGTTTTGAGAAGCTTAAAATGAAGAAATAAGCGTTCTAAAATGCTTTAAAAATTCAAAGACATCTTTCAATGGTTAATCAACGCAAGGCGCGATATCAGACCTTAATATTGACCCATAATATTTAAATTGGACCACGTATTATATTACAGGGTAATAGTGTACCCTACCACAGGAAATAATTATACGTCATTTAGGGGGAACACAGCGTGACCCTAAATTTTACTATGTATGCCTATGCAAAATAAAATGTTTTGAGAAGCTTAAAATGAAGAAATAAGCGTTCTAAAATGCTTTAAAAATTCAAAGACATCTTTCAATGGTTAATCAACGCAAGGCGCGATATCAGACCTTAATATTGACCCATAATATTTAAATTGGACCAGGTATTATATTACAGGGTAATAGTGTACCCTACCACAGGAAATAATTATAGGTCAATTAGGGGGTACACAGCGTGCCCCTAAAGTTTACTATGTATGCCTATGCGAAATAAAGTGTTCCGAGAAGCTTAAAATGAGGAAATAAGCGTTCTAAAATGCTTTAAAAATTCAAAGACATTTTTCTATGTTAACTAACGGTACGGTATCGGACCTTAATATTGACCTATAATTTTTAAATTGGACCACGTATTATATTACAGGGTTATAGTGTACCCTACCACAGGAAATAATTATAGGTGAATTAGGGGGTACACAGAGTGACCCTAAAGTTTACTATGTATGCCTATGCGAAATAAGGTGTTCTGAGAAGCTTAAAATGAAGAAATAAGCGTTCTAAAATGCTTTAAAAATTCAAAGACATCTTTCAATGGTTAACTAACGCAAGGCGCAATATCAGACCTTAATATTGACCCATAATATTTAAATTGGACCAGGTATTATATTACAGGGTAATAGTGTACCCTAAAACAGGAAATAATTATAGGTCAATTAGGGGGTACACAGCGTGACCCTAAAGAACTTACTATGTATGCCTATGCGAAATAAAGTGTTCTGAGAAGCTTAAAATGAGGAAATAAGCGTTCTAAAATGCTTTAAAAATTCAAAGACATTTTTCTATGTTAACTAACGGCACGGTATCGGACCTTAATATTGACCTATAATTTTTAAATTGGACCACGTATTATATTACAGGGTAATAGTGTACCCTACCACAGGAAATAATTATAGGTCATTTAGGGGGTACACAGCGTGACCCTAAATTTTACTATGTATGCCTATGCGAAATAAAATGTTTTGAGAAGCTTAAAATGAAGAAATAAGCGTTCTAAAATGCTTTAAAAATTCAAAGACATCTTTCAATGGTTAACTAACGCAAGGCGCAATATCATACCTTAATATTGACCCAAAATATTTAAATTGGCCCAGGTGTTATATTACAGGGTAATAGTGTACCCTAAAACAGGAAATAATTATAGGTCAATTAGGGGGTACACTATGTATATTTTAAATAGTGCATTAAAACAAGGAAATTCGAAGACACTTTTCTATGTTAACTAACGGCTCGGTATCGGACCTTAATATTGACCTATAATTTTTAAATTGGACCACGTATTATATTACAGGGTAATAGTGTACCCTACAGCAAGAAATAATTATAGGTCAATTAGGGGGTACACAGCGTGACCCTAAAGTTTACTATGTATTCCTATGCAAAATAAAGTGTTCTGAGAAGCTTAAAATGAGGAAATAAGCGTTCTGAAATGCTTTAAAAATTCAAAGACATTTTTCTATGTTAACTAACGGCACGGTATCGGACCTTAATATTGACCTATAATTTTTAAATTGGACCACGTATTATATTACAGGGTAATAGTGTACCCTACCACAGGAAATAATTATAGGTCATTTAGGGGGAACACAGCGTGACCCTAAATTTTACTATGTATGACTATGCAAAATAAAATGTTTTGAGAAGCTTAAAATGAAGAAATAAGCGTTCTAAAATGCTTTAAAAATTCAAAGACATCTTTCAATGGTTAATCAACGCAAGGCGCGATATCAGACCTTAATATTGACCCATAATATTTAAATTGGACCAGGTATTATATTACAGGGTAATAGTGTACCCTACCACAGGAAATAATTATAGGTCAATTAGGGGGTACACAGCGTGCCCCTAAAGTTTACTATGTATGCCTATGCGAAATAAAGTGTTCCGAGAAGCTTAAAATGAGGAAATAAGCGTTCTAAAATGCTTTAAAAATTCAAAGACATTTTTCTATGTTAACTAACGGCACGGTATCGGACCTTAATATTGACCTATAATTTTTAAATTGGACCACGTATTATATTACAGGGTAATAATGCACCCCTACCACAGGAAATAATTATAGGTCATTTAGGGGGTACACAGCGTGACCCTAAATTTTACTATGTATGCCTATGCGAAATAAAATGTTTTGAGAAGCTTAAAATGAAGAAATAAGCGTTCTAAAATGCTTTAAAAATTCAAAGACATCTTTCAATGGTTAACTAACGCAAGGCGCGATATCAGACCTTAATATGGAACCATAATATTTAAATTGGACCAGGTATTATATTACAGGGTAATAGTGTACCCTACAACAGGAAATAATTATATTTCAATTAGGGGGTACACAGCGTGACCCTAAAGTTTACTATGTATGCCTATGCGAAATAGAGTGTTCTGAGAAGCTTAAAATGAAGAAATAAGCGTTCTAAAATGCTTTAAAAAATCAAAGACATCTTTCAATGGTTAACTAACGCAAGGCGCAATATCAGACCTTAATATTCACCCATAATATTTAAATTGGACCAGGTATTATATTACAGGGTAATAGTGTACCCTACCACAGGAAATAATTATAGGTCATTTAGGGGGTACACAGCGTGACCCTAAATTTTACTATGTATGCCTATGCGAAATAAAATGTTTTGAGAAGCTTAAAATGAAGAAATAAGCGTTCTAAAATGCTTTAAAAATTCAAAGATATCTTTCAATGGTTAATGAACGCAAGGCGCGATATCAGAAGTTAATATTGACCCATAATATTTAAATTGGACCAGGTATTATATTACAGGGTAATAGTGTACCCTACAGCAGGAAATAATTATAGGTCAATTAGGGGGTACACAACGTGACCCTAAAGTTTACTATGTATTCCTATGCAAAATAAAGTGTTCTGAGAAGCTTAAAATGAGGAAATAAGCGTTCTAAAATGCTTTAAAAATTCAAAGACATTTTTCTATGTTAACTAACGGTACGGTATCGGACCTTAATATTGACCTATAATTTTTAAATTGGACCACGTATTATATTACAGGGTTATAGTGTACCCTACCACAGGAAATAATTATAGGTCAATTAGGGGGTACACAGAGTGACCCTAAAGTTTACTATGTATGCCTATGCGAAATAAAGTGTTCTGAGAAGCTTAAAATGAAGAAATAAGCGTTCTAAAATGCTTTAAAAATTCAAAGACATCTTTCAATGGTTAACTAACGCAAGGCGCAATATCAGACCTTAATATTGACCCATAATATTTAAATTGGACCAGGTATTATATTACAGGGTAATAGTGTACCCTAAAACAGGAAATAATTATAGGTCAATTAGGGGGTACACAGCGTGACCCTAAAGAACTTACTATGTATGCCTATGCGAAATAAAGTGTTCTGAGAAGCTTAAAATGAGGAAATAAGCGTTCTAAAATGCTTTAAAAATTCAAAGACATTTTTCTATGTTAACTAACGGCACGGTATCGGACCTTAATATTGACCTATAATTTTTAAATTGGACCACGTATTATATTACAGGGTAATAGTGTACCCTACACAGGAAATAATTATAGGTCATTTAGGGGGTACACAGCGTGACCCTAAATTTTACTATGTATGCCTATGCGAAATAAAATGTTTTGAGAAGCTTAAAATGAAGAAATAAGCGTTCTAAAATGCTTTAAAAATTCAAAGACATCTTTCAATGGTTAACTAACGCAAGGCGCAATATCATACCTTAATATTGACCCAAAATATTTAAATTGGCCCAGGTGTTATATTACAGGGTAATAGTGTACCCTAAAACAGGAAATAATTATAGGTCAATTAGGGGGTACACTATGTATATTTTAAATAGTGCATTAAAACAAGGAAATTCGAAGACACTTTTCTATGTTAACTAACGGCTCGGTATCGGACCTTAATATTGACCTATAATTTTTAAATTGGACCACGTATTATATTACAGGGTAATAGTGTACCCTACAGCAAGAAATAATTATAGGTCAATTAGGGGGTACACAGCGTGACCCTAAAGTTTACTATGTATTCCTATGCAAAATAAAGTGTTCTGAGAAGCTTAAAATGAGGAAATAAGCGTTCTGAAATGCTTTAAAAATTCAAAGACATTTTTCTATGTTAACTAACGGCACGGTATCGGACCTTAATATTGACCTATAATTTTTAAATTGGACCACGTATTATATTACAGGGTAATAGTGTACCCTACCACAGGAAATAATTATAGGTCATTTAGGGGGAACACAGCGTGACCCTAAATTTTACTATGTATGCCTATGCAAAATAAAATGTTTTGAGAAGCTTAAAATGAAGAAATAAGCGTTCTAAAATGCTTTAAAAATTCAAAGACATCTTTCAATGGTTAATCAACGCAAGGCGCGATATCAGACCTTAATATTGACCCATAATATTTAAATTGGACCAGGTATTATATTACAGGGTAATAGTGTACCCTACCACAGGAAATAATTATAGGTCAATTAGGGGGTACACAGCGTGCCCCTAAAGTTTACTATGTATGCCTATGCGAAATAAAGTGTTCCGAGAAGCTTAAAATGAGGAAATAAGCGTTCTAAAATGCTTTAAAAATTCAAAGACAATTTTCTATGTTAACTAACGGCACGGTATCGGACCTTAATATTGACCTATAATTTTTAAATTGGACCACGTATTATATTACAGGGTAATAATGCACCCTACCACAGGAAATAATTATAGGTCATTTAGGGGGTACACAGCGTGACCCTAAATTTTACTATGTATGCCTATGCGAAATAAAATGTTTTGAGAAGCTTAAAATGAAGAAATAAGCGTTCTAAAATGCTTTAAAAATTCAAAGACATCTTTCAATGGTTAACTAACGCAAGGCGCGATATCAGACCTTAATATGGAACCATAATATTTAAATTGGACCAGGTATTATATTACAGGGTAATAGTGTACCCTACAACAGGAAATAATTATATTTCAATTAGGGGGTACACAGCGTGACCCTAAAGTTTACTATGTATGCCTATTCGAAATAGAGTGTTCTGAGAAGCTTAAAATGAAGAAATAAGCGTTCTAAAATGCTTTAAAAAATCAAAGACATCTTTCAATGGTTAACTAACGCAAGGCGCAATATCAGACCTTAATATTCACCCATAATATTTAAATTAGACCAGGTATTATATTACAGGGTAATAGTGTACCCTACCACAGGAAATAATTATAGGTCAATTAGGGGGTACACAGCGTGACCCTAAAGTTTACTATGTTTGCCTATGCGAAGTAAAGTGTTCTGAGAAGCTTAAAATGAGGAAATAAGCGTTCTAAAATGCTTTAAAAATTCAAAGACATTTTTCTATGTTAACTAACGGCACGGTATCGGACCTTAATATTGACCTATAATTTTTAAATTGAACCACGTATTATATTACAGGGTAATAGTGTACCCTACCACAGGAAATAATTATAGGTCATTTAGGGGGTACACAGCGTGACCCTAAATTTTACTATGTATGCCTATGCGAAATAAAATGTTTTGAGAAGCTTAAAATGAAGAAATAAGCGTTCTAAAATGCTTTAAAAATTCAAAGACATCTTTCAATGGTTAATCAACGCAAGGTGCGATAGCAGACCTTAATATTGACCCATAATATTTAAATTGGACCACGTATTATATTACAGGGTAATAGTGTACCCTACCACAGGAAATAATTATAGGTCATTTAGGGGGAACACAGCGTGACCCTAAATTTTACTATGTATGCCTATGCAAAATAAAATGTTTTGAGAAGCTTAAAATGAAGAAATAAGCGTTCTAAAATGCTTTAAAAATTCAAAGACATCTTTCAATGGTTAATCAACGCAAGGCGCGATATCAGACCTTAATATTGACCCATAATATTTAAATTGGACCAGGTATTATATTACAGGGTAATAGTGTACCCTACCACAGGCAAATAATTATAGGTCAATTAGGGGGTACACAGCGTGCCCCTAAAGTTTACTATGTATGCCTATGCAAAATAAAGTGTTCTGAGAAGCTTAAAATGAGGAAATAAGCGTTCTGAAATGCTTTAAAAATTCAAAGACATTTTTCTATGTTAACTAACGGCACGGTATCGGACCTTAATATTGACCTATAATTTTTAAATTGGACCACGTATTATATTACAGGGTAATAGTGTACCCTACCACAGAAATAATTATAGGTCATTTAGGGGAACACAGCGTGACCCTAAATTTTACTATGTATGCCTATGCAAAATAAAATGTTTTGAGAAGCTTAAAATGAAGAAATAAGCGTTCTAAAATGCTTTAAAATTCAAAGACATCTTTCAATGGTTAATCAAACGCAAGGCGCGATATCAGACCTTAATATTGACCCATAATATTTAAATGGACCAGGTATTATATTACAGGGTAATAGTGTACCCTACCACAGGAAATAATTATAGGTCAATTAGGGGGTACACAGCGTGCCCCTAAAGTTTACTATGTATGCCTATGCGAAATAAAGTGTTCCGAGAAGCTTAAAATGAGGAAATAAGCGTTCTAAAATGCTTTAAAATTCAAAGACAATTTTCTATGTTAACTAACGGCACGGTATCGGACCTTAATATTGACCTATAATTTTTAAATTGGACCACGTATTATATTACAGGGTAATAATGCACCCTACCACAGGAAATAATTATAGGTCATTTAGGGGGTACACAGCGTGACCCTAAATTTTACTATGTATGCCTATGCGAAATAAAATGTTTTGAGAAGCTTAAAATGAAGAAATAAGCGTTCTAAAATGCTTTAAAAATTCAAAGACATCTTTCAATGGTTAACTAACGCAAGGCGCGATATCAGACCTTAATATGGAACCATAATATTTAAATTGGACCAGGTATTATATTACAGGGTAATAGTGTACCCTACAACAGGAAATAATTATATTTCAATTAGGGGGTACACAGCGTGACCCTAAAGTTTACTATGTATGCCTATTCGAAATAGAGTGTTCTGAGAAGCTTAAAATGAAGAAATTAGCGTTCTAAAATGCTTTAAAAAATCAAAGACATCTTTCAATGGTTAACTAACGCAAGGCGCAATATCAGACCTTAATATTCACCCATAATATTTAAATTAGACCAGGTATTATATTACAGGGTAATAGTGTACCCTACCACAGGAAATAATTATAGGTCAATTAGGGGGTACACAGCGTGACCCTAAAGTTTACTATGTTTGCCTATGCGAAGTAAAGTGTTCTGAGAAGCTTAAAATGAGGAAATAAGCGTTCTAAAATGCTTTAAAAATTCAAAGACATTTTTCTATGTTAACTAACGGCACGGTATCGGACCTTAATATTGACCTATAATTTTTAAATTGAACCACGTATTATATACAGGGTAATAATGCACCCTACCACAGGAAATAATTATAGGTCATTTAGGGGGTACACAGCGTGATCCTAAATTTTACTATGTATGCCTATGCGAAATAAAATGTTTTGAGAAGCTTAAATGAAGAAATAAGCGTTCTAAAATGCTTTAAAAATTCAAAGACATCTTTCAATGGTTAACTAACGCAAGGCGCGATATCAGACCTTAATATGGAACCATAATATTTAAATTAGACCAGGTATTATATTACAGGGTAATAGTGTACCCTACCACAGGAAATAATTATAGGTCAATTGGGGGGTACACAGCGTGACCCTAAAGTTTACTATGTTTGCCTATGCGAAGTAAAGTGTTCTGAGAAGCTTAAAATGAGGAAATAAGCGTTCTAAAATGCTTTAAAAATTCAAAGACATTTTTCTATGTTAACTAACGGCACGGTATCGGACCTTAATATTGACCTATAATTTTTAAATTGAACCACGTATTATATTACAGGGTAATAGTGTACCCTACCACAGGAAATAATTATAGGTCATTTAGGGGGTACACAGCGTGACCCTAAATTTTACTATGTATGCCTATGCGAAATAAAATGTTTTGAGAAGCTTAAAATGAAAGAAATAAGCGTTCTAAAATGCTTTAAAATTCAAAGACATCTTTCAATGGTTAATCAACGCAAGGCGCGATATCAGACCTTAATATTGACCCATAATATTTAAATTGGACCACGTATTATATTACAGGGTAATAGTGTACCCTACCACAGGAAATAATTATAGGTCATTTAGGGGGAACACAGCGTGACCCCTAAATTTTACTATGTATGCCTATGCAAAATAAAATGTTTTGAGAAGCTTAAAATGAAGAAATAAGCGTTCTAAAATGCTTTAAAAATTCAAAGACATCTTTCATGGTTAATCAACGCAAGGCGCGATATCAGACCTTAATATTGACCCATAATATTTAAATTGGACCAGGTATATATTACAGGGTAATAGTGTACCCTACCACAGGAAATAATTATAGGTCAATTAGGGGGTACACAGCGTGCCCCTAAAGTTTACTATGTATGCCTATGCGAAATAAAGTGTTCCGAGAAGCTTAAAATGAGGAAATAAGCGTTCTAAAATGCTTTAAAAAATTCAAAGACATTTTTCTATGTTAACTAACGGCACGGTATCGGACCTTAATATTGACCTATAATTTTTAAATTGGACCACGTATTATATTACAGGGTAATAATGCACCCTACCACAGGAAATAATTATAGGTCATTTAGGGGGTACACAGCGTGACCCTAAAGTTTACTATGTATTCCTATGCAAAATAAAGTGTTCTGAGAAGCTTAAAATGAGGAAATAAGCGTTCTGAAATGCTTTAAAAAATTCAAAGACATTTTTCTATGTTAACTAACGGCACGGTATCGGACCTTAATATTGACCTATAATTTTTAAATTGGACCACGTATTATATTACAGGGTAATAGTGTACCCTACCACAGGAAATAATTATAGGTCATTTAGGGGGAACACAGCGTGACCCTAAATTTTACTATGTATGCCTATGCAAAATAAAATGTTTTGAGAAGCTTAAAATGAAGAAATAAGCGTTCTAAAATGCTTTAAAAATTCAAAGACATCTTTCAATGGTTAATCAACGCAAGGCGCGATATCAGACCTTAATATTGACCCATAATATTTAAATTGGACCAGGTATTATATTACAGGGTAATAGTGTACCCTACCACAGGAAATAATTATAGGTCAATTAGGGGGTACACAGCGTGCCCCTAAAGTTTACTATGTATGCCTATGCGAAATAAAGTGTTCCGAGAAGCTTAAAATGAGGAAATAAGCGTTCTAAAATGCTTTAAAAATTCAAAGACAATTTTCTATGTTAACTAACGGCACGGTATCGGACCTTAATATTGACCTATAATTTTTAAATTGGACCACGTATTATATTACAGGGTAATAATGCACCCTACCACAGGAAATAATTATAGGTCATTTAGGGGGTACACAGCGTGACCCTAAATTTTACTATGTATGCCTATGCGAAATAAAATGTTTTGAGAAGCTTAAAATGAAGAAATAAGCGTTCTAAAATGCTTTAAAAATTCAAAGACATCTTTCAATGGTTAACTAACGCAAGGCGCGATATCAGACCTTAATATGGAACCATAATATTTAAATTGGACCAGGTATTATATTACAGGGTAATAGTGTACCCTACAACAGGAAATAATTATATTTCAATTAGGGGGTACACAGCGTGACCCTAAAGTTTACTATGTATGCCTATTCGAAATAGAGTGTTCTGAGAAGCTTAAAATGAAGAAATAAGCGTTCTAAAATGCTTTAAAAAATCAAAGACATCTTTCAATGGTTAACTAACGCAAGGCGCAATATCAGACCTTAATATTCACCCATAATATTTAAATTAGACCAGGTATTATATTACAGGGTAATAGTGTACCCTACCACAGGAAATAATTATAGGTCAATTAGGGGGTACACAGCGTGACCCTAAAGTTTACTATGTTTGCCTATGCGAAGTAAAGTGTTCTGAGAAGCTTAAAATGAGGAAATAAGCGTTCTAAAATGCTTTAAAAATTCAAAGACATTTTTCTATGTTAACTAACGGCACGGTATCGGACCTTAATATTGACCTATAATTTTTAAATTGAACCACGTATTATATTACAGGGTAATAGTGTACCCTACCACAGGAAATAATTATAGGTCATTTAGGGGGTACACAGCGTGACCCTAAATTTTACTATGTATGCCTATGCGAAATAAAATGTTTTGAGAAGCTTAAAATGAAGAAATAAGCGTTCTAAAATGCTTTAAAAATTCAAAGACATCTTTCAATGGTTAATCAACGCAAGGCGCGATATCAGACCTTAATATTGACCCATAATATTTAAATTGGACCACGTATTATATTACAGGGTAATAGTGTACCCTACCTCAGGAAATAATTATAGGTCATTTAGGGGGAACACAGCGTGACCCTAAATTTTACTATGTATGCCTATGCAAAATAAAATGTTTTGAGAAGCTTAAAATGAAGAAATAAGCGTTCTAAAATGCTTTAAAAATTCAAAGACATCTTTCAATGGTTAATCAACGCAAGGCGCGATATCAGACCTTAATATTGACCCATAATATTTAAATTGGACCAGGTATTATATTACAGGGTAATAGTGTACCCTACCACAGGAAATAATTATAGGTCAATTAGGGGGTACACAGCGTGCCCCTAAAGTTTACTATGTATGCCTATGCGAAATAAAGTGTTCCGAGAAGCTTAAAATGAGGAAATAAGCGTTCTAAAATGCTTTAAAAATTCAAAGACATTTTTCTATGTTAACTAACGGCACGGTATCGGACCTTAATATTGACCTATAATTTTTAAATTGGACCACGTATTATATTACAGGGTAATAATGCACCCTACCACAGGAAATAATTATAGGTCATTTAGGGGGTACACAGCGTGACCCTAAAGTTTACTATGTATTCCTATGCAAAATAAAGTGTTCTGAGAAGCTTAAAATGAGGAAATAAGCGTTCTGAAATGCTTTAAAAATTCAAAGACATTTTTCTATGTTAACTAACGGCACGGTATCGGACCTTAATATTGACCTATAATTTTTAAATTGGACCACGTATTATATTACAGGGTAATAGTGTACCCTACCACAGGAAATAATTATAGGTCATTTAGGGGGAACACAGCGTGACCCTAAATTTTACTATGTATGCCTATGCAAAATAAAATGTTTTGAGAAGCTTAAAATGAAGAAATAAGCGTTCTAAAATGCTTTAAAAATTCAAAGACATCTTTCAATGGTTAATCAACGCAAGGCGCGATATCAGACCTTAATATTCACCCATAATATTTAAATTAGACCAGGTATTATATTACAGGGTAATAGTGTACCCTACCACAGGAAATAATTATAGGTCAATTAGGGGGTACACAGCGTGACCCTAAAGTTTACTATGTTTGCCTATGCGAAGTAAAGTGTTCTGAGAAGCTTAAAATGAGGAAATAAGCGTTCTAAAATGCTTTAAAAATTCAAAGACATTTTTCTATGTTAACTAACGGCACGGTATCGGACCTTAATATTGACCTATAATTTTTAAATTGAACCACGTATTATATTACAGGGTAATAGTGTACCCTACCACAGGAAATAATTATAGGTCATTTAGGGGGTACACAGCGTGACCCTAAATTTTACTATGTATGCCTATGCGAAATAAAATGTTTTGAGAAGCTTAAAATGAAGAAATAAGCGTTCTAAAATGCTTTAAAAATTCAAAGACATCTTTCAATGGTTAATCAACGCAAGGCGCGATATCAGACCTTAATATTGACCCATAATATTTAAATTGGACCACGTATTATATTACAGGGTAATAGTGTACCCTACCACAGGAAATAATTATAGGTCATTTAGGGGGAACACAGCGTGACCCTAAATTTTACTATGTATGCCTATGCAAAATAAAATGTTTTGAGAAGCTTAAAATGAAGAAATAAGCGTTCTAAAATGCTTTAAAAATTCAAAGACATCTTTCAATGGTTAATCAACGCAAGGCGCGATATCAGACCTTAATATTGACCCATAATATTTAAATTGGACCAGGTATTATATTACAGGGTAATAGTGTACCCTACCACAGGAAATAATTATAGGTCAATTAGGGGGTACACAGCGTGACCCTAAAGTTTACTATGTATGCCTATGCGAAATAAAATGTTTTGAGAAACTTAAAATGAAGAAATAAGCGTTCTAAAATGCTTTAAAAATTCAAAGATATCTTTCAATGGTTAATGAACGCAAGGCGCGATATCAGACCTTAATATTGACCCATAATATTTAAATTGGACCAGGTATTATATTACAGGGTAATAGTGTACCCTACAGCAGGAAATAATTATAGGTCAATTAGGGGGTACACAGCGTGACCCTAAAGTTTACTATGTATTCCTATGCAAAATAAAGTGTTCTGAGAAGCTTAAAATGAGGAAATAAGCGTTCTAAAATGCTTTAAAAATTCAAAGACATTTTTCTATGTTAACTAACGGTACGGTATCGGACCTTAATATTGACCTATAATTTTTAAATTGGACCACGTATTATATTACAGGGTTATAGTGTACCCTACCACAGGAAATAATTATAGGTCAATTAGGGGGTACACAGAGTGACCCTAAAGTTTACTATGTATGCCTTTGCGAAATAAAGTGTTCTGAGAAGCTTAAAATGAAGAAATAAGCGTTCTAAAATGCTTTAAAAATTCAAAGACATCTTTCAATGGTTAACTAACGCAAGGCGCAATATCAGACCTTAATATTGACCCATAATATTTAAATTGGACCAGGTATTATATTACAGGGTAATAGTGTACCCTAAAACAGGAAATAATTATAGGTCAATTAGGGGGTACACAGCGTGACCCTAAAGAACTTACTATGTATGCCTATGCGAAATAAAGTGTTCTGAGAAGCTTAAAATGAGGAAATAAGCGTTCTAAAATGCTTTAAAAATTCAAAGACATTTTTCTATGTTAACTAACGGCACGGTATCGGACCTTAATATTGACCTATAATTTTTAAATTGGACCACGTATTATATTACAGGGTAATAATGCACCCTACCACAGGAAATAATTATAGGTCATTTAGGGGGTACACAGCGTGACCCTAAAGTTTACTATGTATTCCTATGCAAAATAAAGTGTTCTGAGAAGCTTAAAATGAGGAAATAAGCGTTCTGAAATGCTTTAAAAATTCAAAGACATTTTTCTATGTTAACTAACGGCACGGTATCGGACCTTAATACCCAGGTTAAAATTTTTGCTGGAATTTGTTTGCTAGACAAGCATGAGATGCTATGTACTAGCAAAAAAACCAGCTTGAACTAGCAAAAATGTTTGCTGGTACCAGCAAAAAAACTAGCTTGCCATGGTGTGTATTGGCACACTTTGTTGCTTGTCTAGCATACAGATACCAGCTTGTGTTGCTGGATTATCTTGCTAGTCTAGCAACAATCACAACCACCGGTTGCTAGGAATTTTTGCTTTTCCAGCAAGAGAATTCTAGCATCGGTTGCTAGGAATTTTTGCTTTTCCAGCAAGAGAATTCTAGCATCGGTTGCTAGGAATTTTTGCTTTTCCAGCAAGAGAATTCTAGCATCGGTTGCTAGGAATTCTTGCTTTTCCAGCAAGAGAATTCTAGCATCGGTTGCTAGGAATTCTTGCTTTTCCAGCAAGAGAATTCTAGCATCGGTTGCTAGGAATTTTTACTATTCCAGCAAGATAATTCTACCATCGGTTGCTAGGAATTTTTGCTTTTCCAGCAAGAGAATTCTACCATCGGATGCTAGGAATTTTTGCTATTCCAGCATGGTAATTCTACCATCGGTTGCTAGGATTTTTTTCTATTCCAGCATGAATTCTATCAGTTGCTTTTAAATTATGCTTTTCAGTTGTTAAAATTCTACGTCCCGTTGCTTTTAATTTTTGCTATTCTAGCATAAGAATATTACCATCAGTTGCTTTTAAATTTTGCTATTTTTAGATTATTTCTCTACCACCATTCCAATAAAACCTTGATGAACCAACATAAATTTGATGGTTACCATCTTGAATTCTCATCAAAGATCAACATATAGCTTGATGAGACCATCATAAATTCCCTGTATCACATTTAGGAAATCACACCTTTTAAGTAGGGCCAACAAAGCATACCAAACAGTGTATGGTGGATTTTTATGTTGGGCCAAAATAGCATAATGGAATTTTATGTTGGGTTAGCATAGAATACCCAACATAGTACTATGATGGATTTTCATAATGATCCAATATAATTTACAGGTTACCATTATAATTTTCCATCACAAACCATCATGCTTTATGTTGGGGCCCAACATCCAAAGTTAGGAATTGGCACTTTTTCATGTTGGGCCAACGTAGCATATTCAATATTGTATGATGGATTTTTAAAATGGGCTAACAAAAGATAAATCCATTATGATGCAATATAATTTATTGGTTATCATTATAATTTTACTTAAAGTCTAATTTCACATAAGGGGTAAAACTTGCTTTTGGTATAATTCTACATAAAAAGGGAGGAAATAAGAAAATGGAATTTCAAATTTAAATTGAAAAATTTTACAACTAAATATTGTAACTGTAAACGAACTAATTTTAAATGTCAAGCTTGTTAATTAAAGGTCTTTCTGTTGCTGCTTTCCCAAACAAAATGTAAAATATTTATTTAAAAATAAAAATACAAAGATAAAAAAAAGACATTTATTTAGAAAAATACAATGCAACTAATAATACAATATTTTTCTTCCTCATTTTCAATATCTACATTTCCGCCGTTATGGCCTCCTTATAATAAAGCTTTGCAGCACCTTAAAAAAATAAATAAAATTTAAGCAATATTAAATCACAAAATCATATAAGACTGCAGAATTAAACTTACTACTTTTTATAAAATAAAGTTGAATATATTTACTTGTTTTGCACAAAATTAAATCAAAGTAATATTTTTTATAAGATAGCATCACATATTACCTTACATATTAAACAAACCTGATTGTCTGGTTACATTTTTATGCATTTGTATTGGTAAGAAAAGACATGAATTTAAAAAAGACATGATTTTATATACAATCATAGAAAATCTAAAATGTTAGCAAAAAAGGCTGCTGCATGAAATATGCTGCAACGGAATTTGCATGTAATGTTTGACATTTCTTATTAACATTATTATCTTGATTTTGATAAAGATTCAAAAACAAAGATTAAACTAAACGCAATTAATCTAGGAGTAGCAAGTAAGGGTATACAATTTCCCAGGCACCTGACGGACTAAAGAATAGAAGCTGGTTCTCAATATAGCAAATTTAACACAAACGCAGAAAACTACTACACTATTTCCATTCAATAACATGCTCATTCCTAACAATTCGCCCTGTTGCCAACATTATTAAAAGAACTGTATTAAAAATATGTTATGATTAGGAAAACAAAATAAATTTGTTATAAATATTGCAGTAGAATTTCTTTCTTACAAAAAAGTGGTATTTTTGGGGGAAAGCGATTATTTAGTGATTTGCCACTTTCATTCACCAAAATTTATCCAGCAAATTATTTATCAGAATTGATAATTAACTTGTTTTTATTAAAAATACCAGCAGTTCCTAAACATTGTTCTGCAGAACCCTAGAGGAATGAAAGAGATCCAAGTGATAGGAATTTAAGCAGTCTAAAAATAAAAAACATTTTTAACACCTGCTATCATATTTAGGCCCAACAATAATCGATTACTTAATATTGCAGATGCTTTTTTTCAATTATTTAAAGTTTAATGCCAATAAAAAAGAAAAGACATTTTTAAAAATAATTTTTCTAATAATATATTAAATTGAAAATCCTACGCATCTGTAAAAAATTGTAGTATTATTTCCCATTGTGCTTTTCAAATTAAACTGAAATAACTAGAATAGATTCACTAATAAAAAGACCCATCCTTGAGACTCTTTTTTCTTTAACATTTATAGCAGTTCCTTTTGTTTTCATTTCAATAAAAACACAATTTGGCTTATTTCATTTCTTAGTTTTTACTAAAAAAAAAATTCATAGCTAGACTAAATGCAGCTACAGGACCATGAATTCAACTGTCTGACATAATACCTGATTGAAGATTATTATGAAGATAAATTATGAAAAATTTTTCATTCCTCTTGGAAAATCTTTAAGAGTTTAATTTAATATTTTTTTTATTGGTAAATACATTCACCGATGTTTTTATAAACTTTATTTAAAAATGTTCAGGTACCGCCAAGAGATGGTTGGTCTTTTAGGGTTCCATATTATTAAAAAAAATCAGGAACCGCTGGAATATACAGTTGTGTAGAAAAAAAAGTAAGAATTGTGACACAGGAAAGCAAGAGACTCACAGAATTAATTAACTTAAATTTTTTTTTATTTTTAAGAAAATTCATTAATAATTATTTGCAGGCAGCAAAGATCATCTCATTGATATATAACATTATGAACATCAGTACTGATTTAATCTGTAATGATTATGCTGCACAGTACTGCTCTCTAATTTTAATACAATTATTTTATAATTCCTTTTTTTTTCTAAAAGATTTTCTGTAAAATGGATTGAGTAATAAAATAAAAGTAAAATTTAAAGAAAAATAAATATTACTTGATTTAGTATATACTAAGGTTAGTTGGTTTAAATTAGATACAGTAGAGCGCCGATTATCCGAACCCTTATTATCCGAACTATGTCCGAATTCGCTTTTTTTTCTTTCTTCTCTTTTTAAAGTTCAGAATTTTTTTTAACTTATCGACAATTTTTCTAAATTTAGAGGAATAGATGATATCTACTACATCTGAAGACCATATTTAATTTACAACCTTTTTTAGCAGTTTTCTTATAGTAGCCATACATACATGTATTGTTATACAGTTAAACCAACATACCCCTTTAGCCCTCTTCAACTGAAAATTATCAAAGAATGCGAGCTTCATTCTGACAATCTACAATTGTTGGAAAGCAGAATGTGTTTATGAATAGATAAGTGCTGAAATTCTACAATTGGGGGAAAAAGTGTGAAGGGAAGTTGGTGCATAAATAATAATCATTTAAACTAGGTTTTAAACAATTTTCCAATTATCCGAACCACGTTCAGTCCCGAGCAGTTCGGATAATCTATGCTCTACTGTATTTTAATTTTTTTTTTAATTACAAAGTCATACAAACATTAAGTTTTAAATTATTTTAATATTTTCAAAATGCTTTTTTTTACATTAAGATATTTTAACAAAAAATATTTAAAATTCATTTGTCTTTTCATTTTATATTTAATCTAATGCTACATTGCGTTTTTAAGAGGATGTCATACCATGGGAGTAACTTTTCTTCACAAATTTTGTTTGAATTCCATAACTAGACCTGAAAAATAACTACTCACCGTGGGAAATAAAAAAAAAAAGAGAGAGAGAGAGGAAACTTAAATAAAAAAAACTAGTATCTTTCCCCAATCGTTATATGCATATAGTATACATATAACCATTTAATGATCTAAAAACATCAATATTGAGACTCAAGATATCAGAATTTTCAATTCAATGTCTCCATTATGACTTGTACAGTAGTCAGTCAAGCTTTTTCTGAGCAGTACCTATTACGTGAAAATTTAGACATAATTTTTGAAAATTAAAAATTATATTAAAAAATCAACACAAAATTATGATAAATATATGGATTTATCATTTCTCAAGCGACACATAATAAAACTTTAAGAAAAAATACTTTGTGAAACTACCGTTTTTTCCTGAAGTTTGGATCAAAATTTTGATCCTTCAGTATTCATCAATTTGGCTTGGAAAGATTCATGTGGAAGGAGAGTTCCATCACAATTCCCATATTTCAAAGTTGTAAGGAATAGATTAAATGTATATTGCCTCACCAAATATTTAAAAAAAAAGTTCTTTTAATTTAGTATGTTTAACTAATTTTTCACATATTTATATTTTTATTGTTAAATTAACTATTATAGTTAAATTAACTATTATCTCTAATATGAATCTTTTGTAAAAATATATTTTAAACTAAGTAAAAAATTTCTAAATGAAAAGGTTGCTATCAATCACAGAAAGAAAAAAAACGGGGGAAACAAATCTTAGAATTTTCTTTTTCCACAACATAATTTTGTTTAAAGTTTCCTTAAGCACAGCAAACCCTCATTAAAAACAATCATCCCTTCAACACAAACACTAGATCGTGATGAAAACCTTGATTAACACATAATTTTAAACTAAATACTTAAGGTAGTTAAGTACTTTACTTACTTCCTGCTAATTCTAACATCATAATTCTCACACTCTTCTGTCCATGCTGTCAGTTTATTGGCTCCTATAATGTCCTCTTCAATGGATTTACTAAATCAAAATAAAACATTCACATAATTAAATTTAAAGTTATAAATATTCATAAAAAAATAAGTTTTATAAATACAGGGTTGCCACAGTAAAAAATGAACCAAAATAGTTGCTTTTAGTAGCCTCAAGCATGAAAATAGTTGCCTAAAACAATGAAAATAGTTGCCTGAACAGGAACAAAAATCTATCAAAAATAGTAGCCAAATAACTAAAATTATAGCTTAATTGAAAAATACTATGACTAGGACTGGGTGATGTCAGAAATTTTAAATTGTGATACATCGTCAGTTAGACATCACGTTAAAGTGATGTATCGCGATTTAGCATATGTTCAAAAATTACCTATGGGAAATCTTTCAATCAATCAAAAATTAATAAAAAGGAATAAATCTATTACGAAAGAAAATATTAATTCTAAACATATTCTACTATGACCCCAAGCTTTATTTCATTTTTCTTGAATTAAAAATAATTTAAGATTTATTGTTTTAAAAATAATAATACTGTAACAAAATATTTTACATACATGCAATGAAAATTAAAAGAAAAAAAAACGAAAGTGGAAAACAAACCAAAGAAATGTTTACTTTAGAAAAAAACATTTTTTTTAAATTATTTGTTGGAAAAAAAACATGCTTTTGAAGCATCATTAGACCCTTTTTTATTTAATTATTCAAAATAATAAAAGGTAGTATTAACTAATAGTCAAATTCTGTACTTAAGAAATACTTATTCATTATTATTTTCTTTGAAAATAAAATCGACTAAAGATTTATTTGTTTAAAAATGATACTGACTATCTAACAAATTATAAAACAAACAAATTTAAGATAACAGCGATTGTGCAGCAATCGCAAAGTAACCGTAGGTCTACTAAAAATAATTGACAAGAATCGTTAAACCCAGACAGAAAAAAAATGGTATATCTGATGGTAAGTCTGACTGAAAATAATTTACAAAGAACCTGACAATTATTTCTGACAAAATAAAATGCACAACAATTGCAAAATGACTTGAGTCCCATAATCTTCAAAAAACGTAAAATCCAAAAGACAAAAATGGACATAAAGAAACTGTGCATTGCGTTCTACATAACAACGCTGATCCTCGCACGAAACTGGGATTCAATTCGCTCTTCGTCATTCAACATCACGAAACTAACATCATCTTTATAGCAAAACGCTATCTACATCTCTGCAGCAAGACGAAATTAAAATCGTCTTCGTCAGTGCGGTAACAGCGCTAGCCTAGTCAAGGATCCTTGCATATTAAATAGTTAAACCGCGATTGTAGCCTTATTCTGGCTGTTTAAATCAAATTTCTGATGCATCGCCTAAAACGAAAGTCACTACATCGGCCTACCGATATATGCGTTAAATCGATATTTCGCGATACATCAATTTATCGCCCAGTCCTATCTATGCTGCAATTCTAAATGTATACCTTTTTATATTTGTACAAAAAAGTTTTGTACAAATATAAAAAGGTATACATCTTAGAAAATAGGTACATAAATAAGAGTCGAATTACAATAAAATATGAATGTTAATAGAAGGAAAAAAAAACAATTAAAAATAACAAAATTGCCCCTCAGAGAGAAAAAATAACAAGTATACTTTATTAAATCTAAAGGAAATATAAAATTTTGGCTTTTTGGACATAAATAATTGTATAAAAATTCGCTTTCTTTTATTAACGTTCTGAAAAGTAACGTTCATTTATGCGAAAAAACTTTGCTAAGAGCAACCCTGTAAATAGTTATTGGAAAATGGGTGATAAACCAAATTTAATATGAATTGTATATTGGGAGAGAATATATATATTTCTAACTGAAATGCTAAGTAGAAAACATAAGTTAGTTACTCTAAGTTAAGTCACAATTAGAGCAAATGAACACATAAAGAATAAGTGTTGAAATTTAAAAGTATTGTTCATTGGTTTAAGTCTCAACTTAAAAAAATTTTTTTTTAGAGAAATCAGCCATTTCAAAATTCATGAAGCATTCAAAGACAAGTTTTTCCAAATATCCACTGATATTCATAGCTTTAAAATTTTTGTTAATATATTGCTGTGTTAATAAAGCAAAATTGCATTAATACTCGGACGGCAATAAATTATAGCATTTTCTAAATAACAGTTTAATAGAAAAAAATTTTTTAGAACTACGAACAAAGTAAAAATGTTTTTTTTTTTTTTCATCCTTCATTTACGTCTTACATTACGTTACATTATTTGAAAGAGAATGGATTTATTTTGCAAAAAGCATTTCAACTAATTCCTATAAAATACAATCCTTATACACCATATTTTCATTATAATATAGGAATGTCACCTTTTTAAGTGAAAATACAGCAGGTAGATTAACTAAGAGCCACACATGTATTTGCTCATGTAGACAGCATATATGTTAATTTTTATGTTCTACAAATTGTTATCAGTAAATTCAGTGTAATGTTTTTATTAGTAAACTTGATAATATGTGTTCGGAAAATCAAATACTTTTAATTGTTAGACACAAAATAAAGAGCACAAATAAAGAGCATGAAGACGTGGTTATTATAACTAAAAGCACAATTCAAGAGTCTGAATATCGTATTAAATGTAATCAGGATTTTAATAACCACATGGCAATAGTAGTTTTAACTGCCTAAAAGCAGTCAAAACCCAATTTGAATTTATAACAAATCGGAGGAAATAAGGTAAAACTAAGCGTAATCATTGAAATTTGCAAATTAACACAACAAAAATCTTTGCTTTTTTAAACCCATTTGAAATTCCAGAGCAATAACAATGGAAAAAGCAATTGAGAAACAATATAGATTTACTTGTGTTTAGAAGCTTTCCCTTGTTGCATATCAACAGTCTGCAGGCTACATCTGGCTCACTAGTCGCAGGCTGTGCACCACTCTAATATTTCAAATATAGAGCAAAAGATACAGCATTAAAATAAATAGAAGTAGATACCTACACTAATAAAAAGAAATCTAATTATAGATGAAAAAGCTGAAGATAAATTCAAAATGCCTTTTGTTATAGTGATTTTATTTTAAGCAAACAACTTAAAAAATTTTTAATTTCCTACATTTTCTTTTTGTTTACTTTGCAAAATAATTTTTTAAATCCCTGCTGTGAATTCGTGAATTAATTATAAATCAATTTAAACATTTCTAATGTTAGCTATAACAAAAAAAAAAAAAATATTGATTACATTGATATAACAATGCTCAACAAAATTAATGATTTTTAAAATGTTTTAATCCTTACATATTTATTAAAAATAATTTTTTTTAAATGTATTTACTTATTTAAAATTATGCAAATGCCATTGACAAACCAAGCATGTTATTCAAAAAAGTTTCAAATAAATATAGTTAGATTAAAAATAAATATTTGAAATAATTGATGGACATTTATAGACTCTAATTTGTAATATATTTTTGGTAATTCTAAATCACAAATTTGAAAATTAGTAAGTATATTGTTCATTATTAAATACTCTGAAATTAAAAACTCACAAGTTTTGTTTACTTAATATTTCTATTAGAAAATATTATCTTTAATTTTTTTTTCTTTTTACAAAACGCCTTTATTTTAACATTACATTTCAATAGAATAGGATAACAGCAAGCCAAAATTTTAATCATAACTGCGAATAAATAAATTTTAAAATAAAATAAAGTTATTTTAATAGAAATTATACAAACGTTACTTTAACATTATCTTCAAATGCTAAAATTATTATACTACATGATGTAACAATTAGAGAAATTATATATGATTTAAAAGCTAATTTTGTCAAAAAAAATAAGGACGGTAATATAAATATTTAAGATGCAACATTTCTACTGTAAACTAAAATAAACACTAAAACAGAATCTTTCTAATACAAGAATTAAAAATGTAAATAGACTGCTAAGCCTAACTTGAGTGCAATTCAATGCGAATAACATTATAATACAGATAATAAATGCGCACGCATTATTTAAATGGAACTCAATTCAACTATGAATAATACAGATAAAGTACATTTAAATAAAAGTTATAATAATAAATAACATAAAGAAAACTCACCTCATTCATATAAATCTGCCGCCGCCATGTGTGTAAACAATTAGAGCAAGGTGCAAACAAGTTTAGTCATCAAGAAAGCGCACCAGTTTTACGGATCAAAAGTTGAAAAAGTTCAGTGAAAATTCACTAATGGAAGGGAGTAAAAGAACGTTCAGTCTACTTAGTCCCAGAGAGCGTATTTAATAGTATTTTATTAAAATTTACATTTCTTTCTTTTTTTCTTCTTATGTTATTACTAGAAATGCGCTTTTTATATTGCATATAAATATTTATGAGAAAAGCAACAAATAGAAAAAACAAACAAATTGACTAAATATAATCAATAAAAAATAGTTTTATTAAATAAAATTTTCAACTTTTTATTTATTTATTTTATTAAGAAAAAAAATTTATTATGACATTCAGTTATTTATTTAGTTTATTAAAAATAAAAAAAACATGAATTTTTTTATTTATTTTCTTTTTTTAAACTATCTCGTATTAATTTCCGAGTTGTTTTCTATCAGCTATTTATATATAATTAAGGGTTCTATGTTCCTTGTAATAATAAATAAATATTTTAAAATAAATCTACATATTTAATAACTCTATATAAACATATTTAATAAAATGCATATAGATAATAAATAAATATATATTTTTTTGTCTAGTTATCGCAAAAATGGACTGTATTTCTTAACTTTACATTCAGTAAAAAAAAACAGTTTTTGATATTTGCTTTCGAAAATAATGACAGAATTGTGACAATGACATCAATTATGAAAAAAATAAATCAATAAGGACAACATTGTTGTAACAGTTTTTCTTTCTCTCTCTTTTTTCTTATGTACTTGCACATTAATTAAATGCTGGCTAATATAAAGATTTTATTAAAGCTTATTGACGAAATGAAACTTTTAAAATCACAGTGATCATACTTAACGCTGGATACTGCAAAGATCTCGAAAATTAATTAAATTGAACAATGAAGAACATATTTTTAATAAAAATTTAAGTACTTTTACTAATTTTTTCACGAAATTTTTTTTATGTTACGGTGTGATTTGCCGGAGAAGCAAGCTACGCTCATTACGTACAGGTCTTTCAAATTTATTTTAAACGTTACATAATTCAAGGTATTGAGCATTTGATTTCTAAAGCTGTACGAGAGCTGTGGGTGATTTTTATGGGTTTCTAAATAGTAGCGTAGCTACTTTTGGGGCACCCAGCAGGGCAAACACATTAGGTGGAGCCAACACGTGGAGCACCCTCAATCTCTGGATACCAAATACTTTTAACAGGTAATGAAATATCTTTTTATTGAAAAAGTATTTTGGGATCCCCTGGGCATTGTCCTGTTTACCCAACTGTTAAGACACCCCAGTTTCTTACAACACAATGGCAATTGAAACAGGCACTCATTCCTTACCGCATCTTTGGGATTGCCCCAGAGGGCATTTTCATTTTGGTTTAAATGTTTAATAATGAAAACGTGAACTATCAAATATTATTTTCGTTATAAAGTTAACACAACAGATATATTAACTAGTTTGAAAAGAACTAAATGGGAAATAAAAATATGATTTAGGCAGAGTCGTAGCACCAGAGTTGCTCCCCGGGCTATTGGCGACTGTTTGGGAAACATCCCAAAGGATGAGAGAGAAAGTTTTTTATTGTTTTTTATTTAGTTTTTTAGATTTTATTTTCAATTTCAAAATTCCTTAAACGATAACTAGTTTAATAATCGAAAAAGCACAATATTCATTTTTTCAACATTCATTCACTATAGAGTTGAAATACTACCTCAACTATATATGCTTGACACAGGTGGAAAATCTCAAGAACCATTCCTACTGTATAAAAAAAATTTTCTTTTATGATTTTTGGTTATGAGAATAAGAAACTGATTAGTGAAATATATTTTCCGACGAAGAATTTGATCATAGAATTTTGTTTGAATTTTCATCAAATTGGCAAATGTTATTTTTTCGCATGCAGCGTGAATAGCTCTATTGACCAAGCAAGAAAAACCACGTGGGTTAAATTTTCACTTGTTACGTTGTTGTTGTAGTTCATTTACGTCGCACTAGAGCTGCACAATGGGCTATTGGCGACGGTTAGGGAAGCATCCCTAAGGATGATCCGAAGACATGCCATCACAATTTTGATCCTCTGCAGAAGGGATGGCACCCCCGCTTCGGTAGCCCGATGACCTGCACGCGAAGTCGAGCACTTTACGGTAGAACAGTTTAACGAGGACCAATACCGCACACCTTCGGTCCCTACGCAGACTGATCCAAGTGGTCACCCACCCGCACACTGACCGCAGTCAGTGATGCTTGACTTCGGTGATCTGCTGGGAACCGTGTCTTAACGATCAGTCCACTGCGGGACCACTTGTTTTGTAGCCCATTGTCTTTACAAACATTAACTACATGCTTTATAAACCAATTGTGGTGACGTACAAATATTTATAACTTACATTAAAAAAATAAATTGGATGTTGTATGTCACATGGTGATTTAAAAGCATAAAAGAGCGCTTGTCATGTTATGATTTTCTATTTTAATTTTATATTCGTCTTTGAACAGCCAACCCAGATAATAATAATACTATATAAATAAAATTATTACATAAAATAATTATGTGTGTTCATTCTGAAAATACTTACAATTTTTATTAAATGCACATTTTACACAATTAAAAAGCAAAATTTTTTTTACACAATTTTCATAGCATCACTATATGCAAATAAATATTTTTGAAATATGTAATAAAGATGGACTATGTTTTTATTTTTCTCGTTACCCGTGAAAAATAGGTTAATTTAATTTTGATCTGTACCTCAGAAACATCACTTCAAATTAAAGTCGGACATAAATTTGAATGAAAGAATCTTAAGGGAATATATTTTTCTGCAATATTGACTAAATTTTTTTTAACGTGATATTCTATGTAATGTAAAAAGTCACGGGCCTTGTTCTGTTGCTGCCTAAGAAATTCATTTGACTATAAATGTCAGGATATATATTTCGCTGATTATTTTTTATGACTCAGTTATAAATGTATAATAGTATTGATTTAAATCTCTGTTAGAATTTCTCAAATAGAACTATATGAAAATGCTGGCTATTTCGATTAGAAAACCTAAATTAATTGAAAAAAAAATTCCATATCATTATTATGTTCTTAAGCATCCTCATGTTTCCAGAAAACCTTGTTAATAATATGTTTTGGTTAAATTATAGCGAATGCAATATTTAATTTGAATGTAATCCCAAAAATATGAAGCAAATTTAAATACATTATGTATACCAGCGATAATGAACTAGTATTAAAGTTAGATTCAGGTTAAAATTTTTGCTATTTATTTGTTAGACAAGCTTGAAATGCAATATACCAGCAAAAAAAGAAAGAAAAAAAACCCAGCATGATCTAGCAAAAATATTTGCTGGTATCAGCAAAATTACTAGCATGTCATGGTATGTATTGGCACACTTTATTTGCTTGTCTAGCATACAGATACCAGCTTGTGTTGCTGGAATATCTTGCTAGTCTAGCAACAATCACGACCATCACTTGCTAGGATTTTTTGCTTTTCCAGCAAGAGAATTCTAGCATCGGTTGCTAGGAATTTTTGCTTTTCCAGCATGAGAATTCTACCATCGATTGCTAGGAATTTTTGCTATTCCAGCAAGAGAATTCTACCATCCGTTGCTACGAATTTTTGTTATTCCAGCATGAGTTTGAAATCAGCAAATTTTTGTTGCTATTATAAGTCTGAATTTTGATGAGCATGCCTGAATTTTGCCTTATATGATACTTAATAAATACACAAACAATGTTTTTGGAATGATAACAACAAAGTGGAACAGTTTTTACCGCTTTTTCAAATTAAAGATAAAGTCTGTAAGTTTTTTACTTTTAACACATAACCATCTTGAAGAGACGTTATGAAGAAGAAAACTGTTTTGCATTTTTTATTCTTACATTTTACAAATTTTATATTTATTTACTCTCCATAATAACAATTTTATAATCTTCATAATAAATTCTTAATAAGTTCTAGGGACCTACTTTAAATAAATATAACAAGGTCTAAGGATTTGATAAAAATAAAAAATGCTATTTTCGCCTAAGCTGTCTATAGAGTATATTAAGCTGGCAAGTATAAAAAAGCATGTAATAGATTGTTAAGGTATCTACCTTTCCATGCTTGGGAGACAGCTTAAACAGCTGATAAGCATGAGATGCTTGTACATAGCTTATCATGCTAGTACGATGTATGCTAGGTATCTAGCAAGTGATGCTGGCAAGCATAAAAAAGCATATAATAGCTTGCTAAGGTACCTACCTTACCATGCTAGGGAACCAGCTTAAACTGCTAATAAGCATGAGATGCTTGTACCTAGCTTATCATGCTAGTACGATGTATGCTAGGTATCCAGCATGTGATGCTGGCAAGCATAAAAAAGCATATAATAGCTTGCCAAGGTACCTACCTTACCATGCTAGGGAACCAGCTTAAACTGCTAATAAGCATGAGATGCTTGTACCTAGCTTATCATGCTAGTACGATGTATGCTAGGTATCCAGCATGTGATGCTGGCAAGCATAAAAAAGCATATAATAGCTTGCCAAAGTACCTACCTTACCATGCTAGGGAGCCAGCTTAAACAGCTAATAAGCATGAGATGCTTGTACATAGCTTATCATGCTAGTACGATGTATGCTAGGTATCTAGCATGCGATGCTGGCAAGCATATAAAAGCATATACTAGCATGAAAATCTAGCAGACCTAGCAAAACATAGCAAAAACTAGCATATTTTTGTTGCTGGTACCAGCATAAATTTTGACGTGGGTATTGACCTATAATTTTTAAATTGGACCACGTATTATATTACAGGGTAATAGTGTACCCTACCACAGGAAATAATTATAGGTCATTTAGGGGGAACACAGCGTGACCCTAAATTTTACTATGTATGCCTATGCAAAATAAAATGTTTTGAGAAGCTTAAAATGAAGAAATAAGCGTTCTAAAATGCTTTAAAAATTCAAAGACATCTTTCAATGGTTAATCAACGCAAGGCGCGATATCAGACCTTAATATTCACCCATAATATTTAAATTAGACCAGGTATTATATTACAGGGTAATAGTGTACCCTACCACAGGAAATAATTATAGGTCAATTAGGGGGTACACAGCGTGACCCTAAAGTTTACTATGTTTGCCTATGCGAAGTAAAGTGTTCTGAGAAGCTTAAAATGAGGAAATAAGCGTTCTAAAATGCTTTAAAAATTCAAAGACATTTTTCTATGTTAACTAACGGCACGGTATCGGACCTTAATATTGACCTATAATTTTTAAATTGAACCACGTATTATATTACAGGGTAATAGTGTACCCTACCACAGTAAATAATTATAGGTCATTTAGGGGGTACACAGCGTGACCCTAAATTTTACTATGTATGCCTATGCGAAATAAAATGTTTTGAGAAGCTTAAAATGAAGAAATAAGCGTTCTAAAATGCTTTAAAAATTCAAAGACATCTTTCAATGGTTAATCAACGCAAGGCGCGATATCAGACCTTAATATTGACCCATAATATTTAAATTGGACCACGTATTATATTACAGGGTAATAGTGTACCCTACCACAGGAAATAATTATAGGTCATTTAGGGGGAACACAGCGTGACCCTAAATTTTACTATATATGCCTATGCAAAATAAAATGTTTTGAGAAGCTTAAAATGAAGAAATAAGCGTTCTAAAATGCTTTAAAAATTCAAAGACATCTTTCAATGGTTAATCAACGCAAGGCGCGATATCAGACCTTAATATTGACCCATAATATTTAAATTGGACCAGGTATTATATTACAGGGTAATAGTGTACCCTACCACAGGAAATAATTATAGGTCAATTAGGGGGTACACAGCGTGACCCTAAAGTTTACTATGTATGCCTATGCGAAATAAAATGTTTTGAGAAACTTAAAATGAAGAAATAAGCGTTCTAAAATGCTTTAAAAATTCAAAGATATCTTTCAATGGTTAATGAACGCAAGGCGCGATATCAGACCTTAATATTGACCCATAATATTTAAATTGGACCAGGTATTATATTACAGGGTAATAGTGTACCCTACAGCAGGAAATAATTATAGGTCAATTAGGGGGTACACAGCGTGACCCTAAAGTTTACTATGTATTCCTATGCAAAATAAAGTGTTCTGAGAAGCTTAAAATGAGGAAATAAGCGTTCTAAAATGCTTTAAAAATTCAAAGACATTTTTCTATGTTAACTAACGGTACGGTATCGGACCTTAATATTGACCTATAATTTTTAAATTGGACCACGTATTATATTACAGGGTTATAGTGTACCCTACAACAGGAAATAATTATAGGTCAATTAGGGGGTACACAGAGTGACCCTAAAGTTTACTATGTATGCCTTTGCGAAATAAAGTGTTCTGAGAAGCTTAAAATGAAGAAATAAGCGTTCTAAAATGCTTTAAAAATTCAAAGACATCTTTCAATGGTTAACTAACGCAAGGCGCAATATCAGACCTTAATATTGACCCATAATATTTAAATTGGACCAGGTATTATATTACAGGGTAATAGTGTACCCTAAAACAGGAAATAATTATAGGTCAATTAGGGGGTACACAGCGTGACCCTAAAGAACTTACTATGTATGCCTATGCGAAATAAAGTGTTCTGAGAAGCTTAAAATGAGGAAATAAGCGTTCTAAAATGCTTTAAAAATTCAAAGACATTTTTCTATGTTAACTAACGGCACGGTATCGGACCTTAATATTGACCTATAATTTTAAAATTGGACCACGTATTATATTACAGGGTAATAGTGTACCCTACCACAGGAAATAATTATAGGTCATTTAGGGGGTACACAGCGTGACCCTAAATTTTACTATGTATGCCTATGCGAAATAAAATGTTTTGAGAAGCTTAAAATGAAGAAATAAGCGTTCTAAAATGCTTTAAAAATTCAAAGACATCTTTCAATGGTTAACTAACGCAAGGCGCAATATCATACCTTAATATTGACCCAAAATATTTAAATTGGCCCAGGTGTTATATTACAGGGTAATAGTGTACCCTAAAACAGGAAATAATTATAGGTCAATTAGGGGGTACACTATGTATATTTTAAATAGTGCATTAAAACAAGGAAATTCGAAGACACTTTTCTATGTTAACTAACGGCTCGGTATCGGACCTTAATATTGACCTATAATTTTTAAATTGGACCACGTATTATATTACAGGGTAATAGTGTACCCTACAGCAAGAAATAATTATAGGTCAATTAGGGGGTACACAGCGTGACCCTAAAGTTTACTATGTATTCCTATGCAAAATAAAGTGTTCTGAGAAGATTAAAATGAGGAAATAAGCGTTCTGAAATGCTTTAAAAATTCAAAGACATTTTTCTATGTTAACTAACGGCACGGTATCGGACCTTAATATTGACATATAATTTTTAAATTGGACCACGTATTATATTACAGGGTAATAGTGTACCCTACCACAGGAAATAATTATAGGTCATTTAGGGGGAACACAGCGTGACCCTAAATTTTACTATGTCTGCCTATGCAAAATAAAATGTTTTGAGAAGCTTAAAATGAAGAAATAAGCGTTCTAAAATGCTTTAAAAATTCAAAGACATCTTTCAATGGTTAATCAACGCAAGGCGCGATATCAGACCTTAATATTGACCCATAATATTTAAATTGGACCAGGTATTATATTACAGGGTAATAGTGTACCCTACCACAGGAAATAATTATAGGTCAATTAGGGGGTACACAGCGTGCCCCTAAAGTTTACTATGTATGCCTATGCGAAATAAAGTGTTCCGAGAAGCTTAAAATGAGGAAATAAGCGTTCTAAAATGCTTTAAAAATTCAAAGACATTTTTCTATGTTAACTAACGGCACGGTATCGGACCTTAATATTGACCTATAATTTTTAAATTGGACCACGTATTATATTACAGGGTAATAGTGCACCCTACCACAGGAAATAATTATAGGTCATTTAGGGGGTACACAGCGTGACCCTAAATTTTACTATGTATGTCTATGCGAAATAAAATGTTTTGAGAAGCTTAAAATGAAGAAATAAGCGTTCTAAAATGCTTTAAAAATTCAAAGACATCTTTCAATGGTTAACTAACGCAAGGCGCGATATCAGACCTTAATATGGAACCATAATATTTAAATTGGACCAGGTATTATATTACAGGGTAATAGTGTACCCTACAGCAGGAAATAATTATAGGTCAATTAGGGGGTACACAGCGTGACCCTAAAGTTTACTATGTATTCCTATGCAAAATAAAGTGTTCTGAGAAGCTTAAAATGAGGAAATAAGCGTTCTAAAATGCTTTAAAAATTCAAAGACATTTTTCTATGTTAACTAACGGTACGGTATCGGACCTTAATATTGACCTATAATTTTTAAATTGGACCACGTATTATATTACAGGGTTATAGTGTACCCTACCACAGGAAATAATTATAGGTCAATTAGGGGGTACACAGAGTGACCCTAAAGTTTACTATGTATGCCTTTGCGAAATAAAGTGTTCTGAGAAGCTTAAAATGAAGAAATAAGCGTTCTAAAATGCTTTAAAAATTCAAAGACATCTTTCAATGGTTAACTAACGCAAGGCGCAATATCAGACCTTAATATTGACCCATAATATTTAAATTGGACCAGGTATTATATTACAGGGTAATAGTGTACCCTAAAACAGGAAATAATTATAGGTCAATTAGGGGGTACACAGCGTGACCCTAAAGAACTTACTATGTATGCCTATGCGAAATAAAGTGTTCTGAGAAGCTTAAAATGAGGAAATAAGCGTTCTAAAATGCTTTAAAAATTCAAAGACATTTTTCTATGTTAACTAACGGCACGGTATCGGACCTTAATATTGACCTATAATTTTTAAATTGGACCACGTATTATATTACAGGGTAATAATGCACCCTACCACAGGAAATAATTATAGGTCATTTAGGGGGTACACAGCGTGACCCTAAAGTTTACTATGTATTCCTATGCAAAATAAAGTGTTCTGAGAAGCTTAAAATGAGGAAATAAGCGTTCTGAAATGCTTTAAAAATTCAAAGACATTTTTCTATGTTAACTAACGGCACGGTATCGGACCTTAATATTGACCTATAATTTTTAAATTGGACCACGTATTATATTACAGGGTAATAGTGTACCCTACCACAGGAAATAATTATAGGTCATTTAGGGGGAACACAGCGTGACCCTAAATTTTACTATGTATGCCTATGCAAAATAAAATGTTTTGAGAAGCTTAAAATGAAGAAATAAGCGTTCTAAAATGCTTTAAAAATTCAAAGACATCTTTCAATGGTTAATCAACGCAAGGCGCGATATCAGACCTTAATATTCACCCATAATATTTAAATTAGACCAGGTATTATATTACAGGGTAATAGTGTACCCTACCACAGGAAATAATTATAGGTCAATTAGGGGGTACACAGCGTGACCCTAAAGTTTACTATGTTTGCCTATGCGAAGTAAAGTGTTCTGAGAAGCTTAAAATGAGGAAATAAGCGTTCTAAAATGCTTTAAAAATTCAAAGACATTTTTCTATGTTAACTAACGGCACGGTATCGGACCTTAATATTGACCTATAATTTTTAAATTGAACCACGTATTATATTACAGGGTAATAGTGTACCCTACCACAGGAAATAATTATAGGTCATTTAGGGGGTACACAGCGTGACCCTAAATTTTACTATGTATGCCTATGCGAAATAAAATGTTTTGAGAAGCTTAAAATGAAGAAATAAGCGTTCTGAAATGCTTTAAAAATTCAAAGACATCTTTCAATGGTTAATCAACGCAAGGCGCGATATCAGACCTTAATATTGACCCATAATATTTAAATTGGACCACGTATTATATTACAGGGTAATAGTGTACCCTACCACAGGAAATAATTATAGGTCATTTAGGGGGAACACAGCGTGACCCTAAATTTTACTATGTATGCCTATGCAAAATAAAATGTTTTGAGAAGCTTAAAATGAAGAAATAAGCGTTCTAAAATGCTTTAAAAATTCAAAGACATCTTTCAATGGTTAATCAACGCAAGGCGCGATATCAGACCTTAATATTGACCCATAATATTTAAATTGGACCAGGTATTATATTACAGGGTAATAGTGTACCCTACCACAGGAAATAATTATAGGTCAATTAGGGGGTACACAGCGTGACCCTAAAGTTTACTATGTATGCCTATGCGAAATAAAATGTTTTGAGAAACTTAAAATGAAGAAATAAGCGTTCTAAAATGCTTTAAAAATTCAAAGATATCTTTCAATGGTTAATGAACGCAAGGCGCGATATCAGACCTTAATATTGACCCATAATATTTAAATTGGACCAGGTATTATATTACAGGGTAATAGTGTACCCTACAGCAGGAAATAATTATAGGTCAATTAGGGGGTACACAGCGTGACCCTAAAGTTTACTATGTATTCCTATGCAAAATAAAGTGTTCTGAGAAGCTTAAAATGAGGAAATAAGCGTTCTAAAATGCTTTAAAAATTCAAAGACATTTTTCTATGTTAACTAACGGTACGGTATCGGACCTTAATATTGACCTATAATTTTTAAATTGGACCACGTATTATATTACAGGGTTATAGTGTACCCTACCACAGGAAATAATTATAGGTCAATTAGGGGGTACACAGAGTGACCCTAAAGTTTACTATGTATGCCTTTGCGAAATAAAGTGTTCTGAGAAGCTTAAAATGAAGAAATAAGCGTTCTAAAATGCTTTAAAAATTCAAAGACATCTTTCAATGGTTAACTAACGCAAGGCGCAATATCAGACCTTAATATTGACCCATAATATTTAAATTGGACCAGGTATTATATTACAGGGTAATAGTGTACCCTAAAACAGGAAATAATTATAGGTCAATTAGGGGGTACACAGCGTGACCCTAAAGAACTTACTATGTATGCCTATGCGAAATAAAGTGTTCTGAGAAGCTTAAAATGAGGAAATAAGCGTTCTAAAATGCTTTAAAAATTCAAAGACATTTTTCTATGTTAACTAACGGCACGGTATCGGACCTTAATATTGACCTATAATTTTTAAATTGGACCACGTATTATATTACAGGGTAATAGTGTACCCTACCACAGGAAATAATTATAGGTCATTTAGGGGGTACACAGCGTGACCCTAAATTTTACTATGTATGCCTATGCGAAATAAAATGTTTTGAGAAGCTTAAAATGAAGAAATAAGCGTTCTAAAATGCTTTAAAAATTCAAAGACATCTTTCAATGGTTAACTAACGCAAGGCGCAATATCATACCTTAATATTGACCCAAAATATTTAAATTGGCCCAGGTGTTATATTACAGGGTAATAGTGTACCCTAAAACAGGAAATAATTATAGGTCAATTAGGGGGTACACTATGTATATTTTAAATAGTGCATTAAAACAAGGAAATTCGAAGACACTTTTCTATGTTAACTAACGGCTCGGTATCGGACCTTAATATTGACCTATAATTTTTAAATTGGACCACGTATTATATTACAGGGTAATAGTGTACCCTACAGCAAGAAATAATTATAGGTCAATTAGGGGGTACACAGCGTGACCCTAAAGTTTACTATGTATTCCTATGCAAAATAAAGTGTTCTGAGAAGCTTAAAATGAGGAAATAAGCGTTCTGAAATGCTTTAAAAATTCAAAGACATTTTTCTATGTTAACTAACGGCACGGTATCGGACCTTAATATTGACATATAATTTTTAAATTGGACCACGTATTATATTACAGGGTAATAGTGTACCCTACCACAGGAAATAATTATAGGTCATTTAGGGGGTACACAGCGTGACCCTAAATTTTACTATGTATGCCTATGCAAAATAAAATGTTTTGAGAAGCTTAAAATGAAGAAATAAGCGTTCTAAAATGCTTTAAAAATTCAAAGACATCTTTCAATGGTTAATCAACGCAAGGCGCGATATCAGACCTTAATATTGACCCATAATATTTAAATTGGACCAGGTATTATATTACAGGGTAATAGTGTACCCTACCACAGGAAATAATTATAGGTCAATTAGGGGGTACACAGCGTGCCCCTAAAGTTTACTATGTATGCCTATGCGAAATAAAGTGTTCCGAGAAGCTTAAAATGAGGAAATAAGCGTTCTAAAATGCTTTAAAAATTCAAAGACATTTTTCTATGTTAACTAACGGCACGGTATCGGACCTTAATATTGACCTATAATTTTTAAATTGGACCACGTATTATATTACAGGGTAATAGTGCACCCTACCACAGGAAATAATTATAGGTCATTTAGGGGGTACACAGCGTGACCCTAAATTTTACTATGTATGTCTATGCGAAATAAAATGTTTTGAGAAGCTTAAAATGAAGAAATAAGCGTTCTAAAATGCTTTAAAAATTCAAAGACATCTTTCAATGGTTAACTAACGCAAGGCGCGATATCAGACCTTAATATGGAACCATAATATTTAAATTGGACCAGGTATTATATTACAGGGTAATAGTGTACCCTACAACAGGAAATAATTATATTTCAATTAGGGGGTACACAGCGTGACCCTAAAGTTTACTATGTATGCCTATGCGAAATAGAGTGTTCTGAGAAGCTTAAAATGAAGAAATAAGCGTTCTAAAATGCTTTAAAAAATCAAAGACATCTTTCAATGGTTAACTAACGCAAGGCGCAATAACAGACCTTAATATTCACCCATAATATTTAAATTGGACCAGGTATTATATTACAGGGTAATAGTGTACCCTACCACAGGAAATAATTATAGGTCAATTAGGGGGTACACAGCGTGACCCTAAAGTTTACTATGTTTGACTATGCGAAGTAAAGTGTTCTGAGAAGCTTAAAATGAGGAAATAAGCGTTCTAAAATGCTTTAAAAATTCAAAGACATTTTTCTATGTTAACTAACGGCACGGTATCGGACCTTAATATTGACCTATAATTTTTAAATTGAACCACGTATTATATTACAGGGTAATAGTGTACCCTACCACAGGAAATAATTATAGGTCATTTAGGGGGTACACAGCGTGACCCTAAAGTTTACTATGTATGCCTATGCGAAATAGAGTGTTCTGAGAAGCTTAAAATGAAGAAATAAGCGTTCTAAAATGCTTTAAAAAATCAAAGACATCTTTCAATGGTTAACTAACGCAAGGCGCAATATCAGACCTTAATATTGACCCATAATATTTAAATTGGTCCAGATATTATATTACAGGGTAATAGTGTACCCTACAGCAGGAAATATTTATAGGTCAATTAGGGGGTACACAGCGTGACCCTAAAGTTTACTATGTATTCCTATGCAAAATAAAGTGTTCTGAGAAGCTTAAAATGAGGAAATAAGCGTTCTAAAATGCTTTAAAAATTCAAAGACATTTTTCTATGTTAACTAACGGTACGGTATCGGACCTTAATATTGACGTATAATTTTTAAATAGGACCACGTATTATATTACAGGGTTATAGTGTACCCTACCATAGGAAATAATTATAGGTCAATTAGGGGGTACACAGAGTGAACCTAAAGTTTACTATGTATGCCTATGCGAAATAAAGTGTTCTGAGAAGCTTAAAATGAAGAAATAAGTGTTCTAAAATGCTTTAAAAATTCAAAGACATCTTTCAATGGTTAACTAACGCAAGGCGCAATATCAGACCTTAATATTGACCCATAATATTTAAATTGGACCAGGTATTATATTACAGGGTAATAGTGTACCCTACCACAGGAAATAATTATAGGTCAATTAGGGGGTACACAGCGTGACCCTAAAGTTTACTATGTATGCCTATGCGAAATAAAGTGTTCTGTGAAGCTTAAAATGAGGAAATAAGCGTTCTAAAATGCTTTAAAAATTCAAAGACATTTTTCTATGTTAACTAACGGCACGGTATCGGACCTTAATATTGACCTATAAATTTTAAATTGGACCACGTATTATATTACAGGGTAATAGTGTACCCTACCACAGGAAATAATTATAGGTCATTTAATGGGTACACAGCGTGACCCTAAATTTTACTATGTATGCCTATGCGAAATAAAATGTTTTGAGAAGCTTAAAATGAAGAAATAAGCGTTCTAAAATTCTTTAAAAATTCAAAGATATCTTTCAATGGTTAATGAACGCAAGGCGCGATATCGGACCTTAATATTGACCTATAATTTTTAAATTGGACCACGTATTATATTACAGGGTAATAGTGTACCCTACCACAGGAAATAATTATAGGTCATTTAGGGGGTACACAGCGTGACCCTAAATTTTACTATGTATGCCTATGCGAAATAAAATGTTTTGAGAAGCTTAAAATGAAGAAATAAGCGTTCTAAAATGCTTTAAAAATTCAAAGACATCTTTCAATGGTTAACTAACGCAAGGCGCAATATCAGACCTTAATATTGACCCATAATATTTAAATTGGACCAGGTATTATATTACAGGGTAATAGTGTACCCTACCACAGGAAATAATTATAGGTCAATTAGGGGGTACACAGCGTGCCCCTAAAGTTTACTATGTATGCCTATGCGAAATAAAGTGTTCCGAGAAGCTTAAAATGAGGAAATAAGCGTTCTAAAATGCTTTAAAAATTCAAAGACATTTTTCTATGTTAACTAACGGCACGGTATCGGACCTTAATATTGACCTATAATTTTTAAATTGGACCACGTATTATATTACAGGGTAATAGTGCACCCTACCACAGGAAATAATTATAGGTCATTTAGGGGGTACACAGCGTGACCCTAAATTTTACTATGTATGTCTATGCGAAATAAAATGTTTTGAGAAGCTTAAAATGAAGAAATAAGCGTTCTAAAATGCTTTAAAAATTCAAAGACATCTTTCAATGGTTAACTAACGCAAGGCGCGATATCAGACCTTAATATGGAACCATAATATTTAAATTGGACCAGGTATTATATTACAGGGTAATAGTGTACCCTACAACAGGAAATAATTATATTTCAATTAGGGGGTACACAGCGTGACCCTAAAGTTTACTATGTATGCCTATGCGAAATAGAGTGTTCTGAGAAGCTTAAAATGAAGAAATAAGCGTTCTAAAATGCTTTAAAAAATCAAAGACATCTTTCAATGGTTAACTAACGCAAGGCGCAATATCAGACCTTAATATTCACCCATAATATTTAAATTGGACCAGGTATTATATTACAGGGTAATAGTGTACCCTACCACAGGAAATAATTATAGGTCAATTAGGGGGTACACAGCGTGACCCTAAAGTTTACTATGTTTGCCTATGCGAAGTAAAGTGTTCTGAGAAGCTTAAAATGAGGAAATAAGCGTTCTAAAATGCTTTAAAAATTCAAAGACATTTTTCTATGTTAACTAACGGCACGGTATCGGACCTTAATATTGACCTATAATTTTTAAATTGAACCACGTATTATATTACAGGGTAATAGTGTACCCTACCACAGGAAATAATTATAGGTCATTTAGGGGGTACACAGCGTGACCCTAAAGTTTACTATGTATGCCTATGCGAAATAGAGTGTTCTGAGAAGCTTAAAATGAAGAAATAAGCGTTCTAAAATGCTTTAAAAAATCAAAGACATCTTTCAATGGTTAACTAACGCAAGGCGCAATATCAGACCTTAATATTGACCCATAATATTTAAATTGGACCAGATATTATATTACAGGGTAATAGTGTACCCTACACCAGGAAATATTTATAGGTCAATTAGGGGGTACACAGCGTGACCCTAAAGTTTACTATGTATTCCTATGCAAAATAAAGTGTTCTGAGAAGCTTAAAATGAGGAAATAAGCGTTCTAAAATGCTTTAAAAATTCAAAGACATTTTTCTATGTTAACTAACGGTACGGTATCGGACCTTATATTGACGTATAATTTTTAAATAGGACCACGTATTATATTACAGGGTTATAGTGTACCCTACCATAGGAAATAATTATAGGTCAATTAGGGGGTACACAGAGTGAACCTAAAGTTTACTATGTATGCCTATGCGAAATAAAGTGTTCTGAGAAGCTTAAAATGAAGAAATAAGTGTTCTAAAATGCTTTAAAAATTCAAAGACATCTTTCAATGGTTAACTAACGCAAGGCGCAATATCAGACCTTAATATTGTCCCATAATATTTAAATTGGACCAGGTATTATATTACAGGGTAATAGTGTACCCTACCACAGGAAATAATTATAGGTCAATTAGGGGGTACACAGCGTGACCCTAAAGTTTACTATGTATGCCTATGCGAAATAAAGTGTTCTGTGAAGCTTAAAATGAGGAAATAAGCGTTCTAAAATGCTTTAAAAATTCAAAGACATTTTTCTATGTTAACTAACGGCATGGTATCGGACCTTAATATTGACCTATAAATTTTAAATTGGACCACGTATTATATTACAGGGTAATAGTGTACCCTACCACAGGAAATAATTATAGGTCATTTAATGGGTACACAGCGTGACCCTAAATTTTACTATGTATGCCTATGCGAAATAAAATGTTTTGAGAAGCTTAAAATGAAGAAATAAGCGTTCTAAAATGCTTTAAAAATTCAAAGATATCTTTCAATGGTTAATGAACGCAAGGCGCGATATCAGACCTTAATATTGACCCATAATATTCAAATTGGACCAGGTGTTATATTACAGGGTAATAGTGTACCCTACAGCAGGAAATAATTATAGGTCAATTAGGGGGTACACAGCGTGACCCTAAAGTTTACTTTGTATTCCTATGCAAAATAAAGTGTTCTGAGAAGCTTAAAATGAGGAAATAAGCGTTCTAAAATGCTTTAAAAATTCAAAGACATTTTTCTATGTTAACTAACGGTACGGTATCGGACCTTAATATTGACCTATAATTTTTAAATTGGACCACGTATTATATTACAGGGTTATAGTGTACCCTACCACAGGAAATAATTATAGGTCAATTAGGGGGTACACAGAGTGACCCTAAAGTTTACTATGTATGCCTATGCGAAATAAAGTGTTCTGAGAAGCTTAAAATGAAGAAATAGGCGTTCTAAAATGCTTTAAAAATTCAAAGACATCTTTCAATGGTTAACTAACGCAAGGCGCAATATCAGACCTTAATATTGACCCATAATATTTAAATTGGACCAGGTATTATATTACAGGGTAATAGTGTACCCTAAAACAGGAAATAATTATAGGTCAATTAGGGGGTACACAGCGTGACCCTAAAGAACTTACTATGTATGCCTATGCGAAATAAAGTGTTCTAAGAAGCTTAAAATGAGGAAATAAGCGTTCTAAAATGCTTTAAAAATTCAAAGACATTTTTCTATGTTAACTAACGGCACGGTATCGGACCTTAATATTGACCTATAATTTTTAAATTGGACCACGTATTATATTACAGGGTAATAGTGTACCCTACCACAGGAAATAATTATAGGTCATTTAGGGGGTACACAGCGTGACCCTAAATTTTACTATGTATGCCTATGCGAAATAAAATGTTTTGAGAAGCTTAAAATGAAGAAATAAGCGTTCTAAAATGCTTTAAAAATTCAAAGACATCTTTCAATGGTTAACTAACGCAAGGCGCAATATCAGACCTTAATATTGACCCATAATATTTAAATTGGACCAGATATTATATTACAGGGTAATAGTGTACCCTACACCAGGAAATATTTATAGGTCAATTAGGGGGTACACAGCGTGACCCTAAAGTTTACTATGTATTCCTATGCAAAATAAAGTGTTCTGAGAAGCTTAAAATGAGGAAATAAGCGTTCTAAAATGCTTTAAAAATTCAAAGACATTTTTCTATGTTAACTAACGGTACGGTATCGGACCTTATATTGACGTATAATTTTTAAATAGGACCACGTATTATATTACAGGGTTATAGTGTACCCTACCATAGGAAATAATTATAGGTCAATTAGGGGGTACACAGAGTGAACCTAAAGTTTACTATGTATGCCTATGCGAAATAAAGTGTTCTGAGAAGCTTAAAATGAAGAAATAAGTGTTCTAAAATGCTTTAAAAATTCAAAGACATCTTTCAATGGTTAACTAACGCAAGGCGCAATATCAGACCTTAATATTGTCCCATAATATTTAAATTGGACCAGGTATTATATTACAGGGTAATAGTGTACCCTACCACAGGAAATAATTATAGGTCAATTAGGGGGTACACAGCGTGACCCTAAAGTTTACTATGTATGCCTATGCGAAATAAAGTGTTCTGTGAAGCTTAAAATGAGGAAATAAGCGTTCTAAAATGCTTTAAAAATTCAAAGACATTTTTCTATGTTAACTAACGGCATGGTATCGGACCTTAATATTGACCTATAAATTTTAAATTGGACCACGTATTATATTACAGGGTAATAGTGTACCCTACCACAGGAAATAATTATAGGTCATTTAATGGGTACACAGCGTGACCCTAAATTTTACTATGTATGCCTATGCGAAATAAAATGTTTTGAGAAGCTTAAAATGAAGAAATAAGCGTTCTAAAATGCTTTAAAAATTCAAAGATATCTTTCAATGGTTAATGAACGCAAGGCGCGATATCAGACCTTAATATTGACCCATAATATTCAAATTGGACCAGGTGTTATATTACAGGGTAATAGTGTACCCTACAGCAGGAAATAATTATAGGTCAATTAGGGGGTACACAGCGTGACCCTAAAGTTTACTTTGTATTCCTATGCAAAATAAAGTGTTCTGAGAAGCTTAAAATGAGGAAATAAGCGTTCTAAAATGCTTTAAAAATTCAAAGACATTTTTCTATGTTAACTAACGGTACGGTATCGGACCTTAATATTGACCTATAATTTTTAAATTGGACCACGTATTATATTACAGGGTTATAGTGTACCCTACCACAGGAAATAATTATAGGTCAATTAGGGGGTACACAGAGTGACCCTAAAGTTTACTATGTATGCCTATGCGAAATAAAGTGTTCTGAGAAGCTTAAAATGAAGAAATAGGCGTTCTAAAATGCTTTAAAAATTCAAAGACATCTTTCAATGGTTAACTAACGCAAGGCGCAATATCAGACCTTAATATTGACCCATAATATTTAAATTGGACCAGGTATTATATTACAGGGTAATAGTGTACCCTAAAACAGGAAATAATTATAGGTCAATTAGGGGGTACACAGCGTGACCCTAAAGAACTTACTATGTATGCCTATGCGAAATAAAGTGTTCTAAGAAGCTTAAAATGAGGAAATAAGCGTTCTAAAATGCTTTAAAAATTCAAAGACATTTTTCTATGTTAACTAACGGCACGGTATCGGACCTTAATATTGACCTATAATTTTTAAATTGGACCACGTATTATATTACAGGGTAATAGTGTACCCTACCACAGGAAATAATTATAGGTCATTTAGGGGGTACACAGCGTGACCCTAAATTTTACTATGTATGCCTATGCGAAATAAAATGTTTTGAGAAGCTTAAAATGAAGAAATAAGCGTTCTAAAATGCTTTAAAAATTCAAAGACATCTTTCAATGGTTAACTAACGCAAGGCGCAATATCAGACCTTAATATTGACCCATAATATTTAAATTGGACCAGGTATTATATTACAGGGTAATAGTGTACCCTACCACAGGAAATAATTATAGGTCAATTAGGGGGTACACAGAGTGACCCTAAAGTTTACTATGTATGCCTATGCGAAATAAAGTGTTCTGAGAAGCTTAAAATGAAGAAATAGGCGTTCTAAAATGCTTTAAAAATTCAAAGACATCTTTCAATGGTTAACTAACGCAAGGCGCAATATCAGACCTTAATATTGACCCATAATATTTAAATTGGACCAGGTATTATATTACAGGGTAATAGTGTACCCTAAAACAGGAAATAATTATAGGTCAATTAGGGGGTACACAGCGTGACCCTAAAGAACTTACTATGTATGCCTATGCGAAATAAAGTGTTCTAAGAAGCTTAAAATGAGGAAATAAGCGTTCTAAAATGCTTTAAAAATTCAAAGACATTTTTCTATGTTAACTAACGGCACGGTATCGGACCTTAATATTGACCTATAATTTTAAAATTGGACCACGTATTATATTACAGGGTAATAGTGTACCCTACCACAGGAAATAATTATAGGTCATTTAGGGGGTACACAGCGTGACCCTAAATTTTACTATGTATGCCTATGCGAAATAAAATGTTTTGAGAAGCTTAAAATGAAGAAATAAGCGTTCTAAAATGCTTTAAAAATTCAAAGACATCTTTCAATGGTTAACTAACGCAAGGCGCAATATCAGACCTTAATATTGACCCATAATATTTAAATTGGACCAGGTATTATATTACAGGGTAATAGTGTACCCTACCACAGGAAATAATTATAGGTCAATTAGGGGGTACACAGCGTGACCCTAAAGAACTTACTATGTATGCCTATGCGAAATAAAGTGTTCTGAGAAGCTTAAAATGAGGAAATCAGCGTTCTAAAATGCTTTAAAAATTCAAAGACATTTTTCTATGTTAACTAACGGCACGGTATCGGACCTTAATATTGACCTATAATTTTTAAATTGGACCACGTATTATATTACAGGGTAATAGTGTACCCTACCACAGGAAATAATTATAGGTCATTTAGGGGGTACACAGCGTGACCCTAAATTTTACTATGTATGCCTATGCGAAATAAAATGTTTTGAGAAGCTTAAAATGAAGAAATAAGCGTTCTAAAATGCTTTAAAAATTCAAAGACATCTTTCAATGGTTAACTAACGCAAGGCGCAATATCATACCTTAATATTGACCCAAAATACTTAAATTGGCCCAGGTGTTATATTACAGGGTAATAGTGTACCCTAAAACAGGAAATAATTATAGGTCAATTAGGGGGTACACTATGTATATTTTAAATAGTGCATTAAAACAAGGAAATTCGAAGACACTTTTCTATGTTAACTAACGGCTCGGTATCGGACCTTAATATTGACCTATAATTTTTAAATTGGACCACGTATTATATTACAGGGTAATAGTGTACCCTACAGCAAGAAATAATTATAGGTCAATTAGGGGGTACACAGCGTGACCCTAAAGTTTACTATGTATTCCTATGCAAAATAAAGTGTTTTGAGAAGCTTAAAATGAGGAAATAAGCGTTCTAAAATGCTTTAAAAATTCAAAGACATTTTTCTATGTTAACTAACGGCACGGTATCGGACCTTAATATTGACCTATAATTTTTAAATTGGACCACGTATTATATTAAAGGGTAATAGTGTACCCTACCACAGGAAATAATTATAGGTCATTTAGGGGGTACACAGCGTGACCCTAAATTTTACTATGTATGCCTATGCGAAATAGAGTGTTCTGAGTAGCTTAAAATGAAGAAATAAGCGTTCTAAAATGCTTTAAAAAATCAAAGACATCTTTCAATGGTTAACTAACGCAAGGCGCAATATCAGACCTTAATATTCACCCATAATATTTAAATTGGACCAGGTATTATATTACAGGGTAATAGTGTACCCTACCACAGGAAATAATTATAGGTCAATTAGGGGGTACACAGCGTGACCCTAAAGTTTACTATGTATGCCTATGCGAAATAAAGTGTTCTGAGAAGCTTAAAATGAGGAAATAAGCGTTCTAAAATGCTTTAAAAATTCAAAGACATTTTTCTATGTTAACTAACGGCACGGTATCAAACCTTAATATTGACCTATAAATTTTAAATTGGACCCCGTATTATATTACAGGGTAATAGTGTACCCTACCACAGGAAATAATTATAGGTCATTTAGGGGGTACACAGCGTGACCCTAAATTTTACTATGTATGCCTATGCGAAATAAAATGTTTTGAGAAGCTTAAAATGAAGAAATAAGCGTTCTAAAATGCTTTAAAAATTCAAAGATATCTTTCAATGGTTAATGAACGCAAGGCGCGATATCAGACCTTAATATTGACCCATAATATTTAAATTGGACCAGGTATTATATTACAGGGTAATAGTGTACCCTACAGCAGGAAATAATTATAGGTCAATTAGGGGGTACACAGCGTGACCCTAAAGTTTACTATGTATTCCTATGCCAAATAAAGTGTTCTGAGAAGCTTAAAATGAGGAAATAAGCGTTCTAAAATGCTTTAAAAATTCAAAGACATTTTTCTATGTTAACTAACGGTACGGTATCGGACCTTAATATTGACCTATAATTTTTAAATTGGACCACGTATTATATTACAGGGTTATAGTGTACCCTACCACAGGAAATAATTATAGGTCAATTAGCGGGTACACAGAGTGACCCTAAAGTTTACTATGTATGCCTATGCGAAATAAAGTGTTCTGAGAAGCTTAAAATGAAGAAATAAGCGTTCTAAAATGCTTTAAAAATTCAAAGACATCTTTCAATGGTTAACTAACGCAAGGCGCAATATCAGACCTTAATATTGACCCATAATATTTAAATTGGACCAGGTATTATATTACAGGGTAATAGTGTACCCTAAAACAGGAAATAATTATAGGTCAATTAGGGGGTACACAGCGTGACCCTAAAGAACTTACTATGTATGCCTATGCGAAATAAAGTGATCTGAGAAGCTTAAAATGAGGAAATAAGCGTTCTAAAATGCTTTAAAAATTCAAAGACATCTTTCAATGGTTAACTAACGCAAGGCGCGATATCAGACCTTAATATGGAACCATAATATTTAAATTGGACCAGGTATTATATTACAGGGTAATAGTGTACCCTACAACAGGAAATAATTATATTTCAATTAGGGGGTACACAGCGTGACCCTAAAGTTTACTATGTATGCCTATGCGAAATAGAGTGTTCTGAGAAGCTTAAAATGAAGAAATAAGCGTTCTAAAATGCTTTAAAAAATCAAAGACATCTTTCAATGGTTAACTAACGCAAGGCGCAATATCAGACCTTAATATTCACCCATAATATTTAAATTGGACCAGGTATTATATTACAGGGTAATAGTGTACCCTACCACAGGAAATAATTATAGGTCAATTAGGGGGTACACAGCGTGACCCTAAAGTTTACTATGTTTGCCTATGCGAAGTAAAGTGTTCTGAGAAGCTTAAAATGAGGAAATAAGCGTTCTAAAATGCTTTAAAAATTCAAAGACATTTTTCTATGTTAACTAACGGCACGGTATCGGACCTTAATATTGACCTATAATTTTTAAATTGAACCACGTATTATATTACAGGGTAATAGTGTACCCTACCACAGGAAATAATTATAGGTCAATTAGGGGGTACACAGCGTGACCCTAAAGTTTACTATGTATGCCTATGCGAAATAAAATGTCTTGAGAAGCTTAAAATGAAGAAATAAGCGTTCTAAAATGCTTTAAAAATTCAAAGATATCTTTCAATGGTTAATAAACGCAAGGCGCGATATCAGACCTTAATATTGACCCATAATATTTAAATTGGACCAGGTATTATATTACAGGGTAATAGTGTACCCTACAGCAGGAAATAATTATAGGTCAATTAGGGGGTACACAGCGTGACCCTAAAGTTTACTATGTATTCCTATGCAAAATAAAGTGTTCTGAGAAGCTTAAAATGAGGAAATAAGCGTTCTAAAATGCTTTAAAAATTCAAAGACATTTTTCTATGTTAACTAACGGTACGGTATCGGACCTTAATATTGACCTATAATTTTTAAATTGGACCACGTATTATATTACAGGGTTATAGTGTACCCTACCACAGGAAATAATTATAGGTCATTTAGGGGGTACACAGAGTGACCCTAAAGTTTACTATGTATGCCTTTGCGAAATAAAGTGTTCTGAGAAGCTTAAAATGAAGAAATAAGCGTTCTAAAATGCTTTAAAAATTCAAAGACATCTTTCAATGGTTAACTAACGCAAGGCGCAATATCAGACCTTAATATTGACCCATAATATTTAAATTGGACCAGGTATTATATTACAGGGTAATAGTGTACCCTAAAACAGGAAATAATTATAGGTCAATTAGGGGGTACACAGCGTGACCCTAAAGAACTTACTATGTATGCCTATGCGAAATAAAGTGTTCTGAGAAGCTTAAAATGAGGAAATAAGCGTTCTAAAATGCTTTAAAAATTCAAAGACATTTTTCTATGTTAACTAACGGCACGGTATCGGACCTTAATATTGACCTATAATTTTTAAATTGGACCACGTATTATATTACAGGGTAATAGTGTACCCTACCACAGGAAATAATTATAGGTCATTTAGGGGGTACACAGCGTGACCCTAAATTTTACTATGTATGCCTATGCGAAATAAAATGTTTTGAGAAGCTTAAAATGAAGAAATAAGCGTTCTAAAATGCTTTAAAAATTCAAAGACATCTTTCAATGGTTAACTAACGCAAGGCGCAATATCATACCTTAATATTGACCCAAAATATTTAAATTGGCCCAGGTGTTATATTACAGGGTAATAGTGTACCCTAAAACAGGAAATAATTATAGGTCAATTAGGGGGTACACTATGTATATTTTAAATAGTGCATTAAAACAAGGAAATTCGAAGACACTTTTCTATGTTAACTAACGGCTCGGTATCGGACCTTAATATTGACCTATAATTTTTAAATTGGACCACGTATTATATTACAGGGTAATAGTGTACCCTACAGCAAGAAATAATTATAGGTCAATTAGGGGGTACACAGCGTGACCCTAAAGTTTACTATGTATTCCTATGCAAAATAAAGTGTTCTGAGAAGCTTAAAATGAGGAAATAAGCGTTCTGAAATGCTTTAAAAATTCAAAGACATTTTTCTATGTTAACTAACGGCACGGTATCGGACCTTAATATTGACATATAATTTTTAAATTGGACCACGTATTATATTACAGGGTAATAGTGTACCCTACCACAGGAAATAATTATAGGTCATTTAGGGGGAACACAGCGTGACCCTAAATTTTACTATGTATGCCTATGCAAAATAAAATGTTTTGAGAAGCTTAAAATGAAGAAATAAGCGTTCTAAAATGCTTTAAAAATTCAAAGACATCTTTCAATGGTTAATCAACGCAAGGCGCGATATCAGACCTTAATATTGACCCATAATATTTAAATTGGACCAGGTATTATATTACAGGGTAATAGTGTACCCTACCACAGGAAATAATTATAGGTCAATTAGGGGGTACACAGCGTGCCCCTAAAGTTTACTATGTATGCCTATGCGAAATAAAGTGTTCCGAGAAGCTTAAAATGAGGAAATAAGCGTTCTAAAATGCTTTAAAAATTCAAAGACATTTTTCTATGTTAACTAACGGCACGGTATCGGACCTTAATATTGACCTATAATTTTTAAATTGGACCACGTATTATATTACAGGGTAATAGTGCACCCTACCACAGGAAATAATTATAGGTCATTTAGGGGGTACACAGCGTGACCCTAAATTTTACTATGTATGCCTATGCGAAATAAAATGTTTTGAGAAGCTTAAAATGAAGAAATAAGCGTTCTAAAATGCTTTAAAAATTCAAAGACATCTTTCAATGGTTAACTAACGCAAGGCGCGATATCAGACCTTAATATGGAACCATAATATTTAAATTGGACCAGGTATTATATTACAGGGTAATAGTGTACCCTACAACAGGAAATAATTATATTTCAATTAGGGGGTACACAGCGTGACCCTAAAGTTTACTATGTATGCCTATGCGAAATAGAGTGTTCTGAGAAGCTTAAAATGAAGAAATAAGCGTTCTAAAATGCTTTAAAAAATCAAAGACATCTTTCAATGGTTAACTAACGCAAGGCGCAATATCAGACCTTAATATTCACCCATAATATTTAAATTGGACCAGGTATTATATTACAGGGTAATAGTGTACCCTACCACAGGAAATAATTATAGGTCAATTAGGGGGTACACAGCGTGACCCTAAAGTTTACTATGTTTGCCTATGCGAAGTAAAGTGTTCTGAGAAGCTTAAAATGAGGAAATAAGCGTTCTAAAATGCTTTAAAAATTCAAAGACATTTTTCTATGTTAACTAACGGCACGGTATCGGACCTTAATATTGACCTATAATTTTTAAATTGAACCACGTATTATATTACAGGGTAATAGTGTACCCTACCACAGGAAATAATTACAGGTCATTTAGGGGGTACACAGCGTGACCCTAAAGTTTACTATGTATGCCTATGCGAAATAGAGTGTTCTGAGTAGCTTAAAATGAAGAAATAAGCGTTCTAAAATGCTTTAAAAAATCAAAGACATCTTTCAATGGTTAACTAACGCAAGGCGCAATATCAGACCTTAATATTGACCCATAATATTTAAATTGGACCAGATATTATATTACAGGGTAATAGTGTACCCTACAGCTGGAAATATTTATAGGTCAATTAGGGGGTACACAGCGTGACCCTAAAGTTTACTATGTATTCCTATGCAAAATAAAGTGTTCTGAGAAGCTTAAAATGAGGAAATAAGCGTTCTAAAATGCTTTAAAAATTCAAAGACATTTTTCTATGTTAACTAACGGTACGGTATCGGACCTTAATATTGACGTATAATTTTTAAATAGGACCACGTATTATATTACAGGGTTATAGTGTACCCTACCATAGGAAATAATTATAGGTCAATTAGGGGGTACACAGAGTGAACCTAAAGTTTACTATGTATGCCTATGCGAAATAAAGTGTTCTGAGAAGCTTAAAATGAAGAAATAAGTGTTCTAAAATGCTTTAAAAATTCAAAGACATCTTTCAATGGTTAACTAACGCAAGGCGCAATATCAGACCTTAATATTGACCCATAATATTTAAATTGGACCAGGTATTATATTACAGGGTAATAGTGTACCCTACCACAGGAAATAATTATAGGTCAATTAGGGGGTACACAGCGTGACCCTAAAGTTTACTATGTATGCCTATGCGAAATAAAGTGTTCTGTGAAGCTTAAAATGAGGAAATAAGCGTTCTAAAATGCTTTAAAAATTCAAAGACATTTTTCTATGTTAACTAACGGCACGGTATCGGACCTTAATATTGACCTATAAATTTTAAATTGGACCACGTATTATATTACAGGGTAATAGTGTACCCTACCACAGGAAATAATTATAGGTCATTTAATGGGTACACAGCGTGACCCTAAATTTTACTATGTATGCCTATGCGAAATAAAATGTTTTGAGAAGCTTAAAATGAAGAAATAAGCGTTCTAAAATGCTTTAAAAATTCAAAGATATCTTTCAATGGTTAATGAACGCAAGGCGCGATATCAGACCTTAATATTGATCCATAATATTTAAATTGGACCAGGTGTTATATTACAGGGTAATAGTGTACCCTACAGCAGGAAATAATTATAGGTCAATTAGGGGGTACACAGCGTGACCCTAAAGTTTACTTTGTATTCCTATGCAAAATAAAGTGTTCTGAGAAGCTTAAAATGAGGAAATAAGCGTTCTAAAATGCTTTAAAAATTCAAAGACATTTTTCTATGTTAACTAACGGTACGGTATCGGACCTTAATATTGACCTATAATTTTTAAATTGGACCACGTATTATATTACAGGGTTATAGTGTACCCTACCACAGGAAATAATTATAGGTCAATTAGGGGGTACACAGAGTGACCCTAAAGTTTACTATGTATGCCTATGCGAAATAAAGTGTTCTGAGAAGCTTAAAATGAAGAAATAGGCGTTCTAAAATGCTTTAAAAATTCAAAGACATCTTTCAATGGTTAACTAACGCAAGGCGCAATATCAGACCTTAATATTGACCCATAATATTTAAATTGGACCAGGTATTATATTACAGGGTAATAGTGTACCCTAAAACAGGAAATAATTATAGGTCAATTAGGGGGTACACAGCGTGACCCTAAAGAACTTACTATGTATGCCTATGCGAAATAAAGTGTTCTAAGAAGCTTAAAATGAGGAAATAAGCGTTCTAAAATGCTTTAAAAATTCAAAGACATTTTTCTATGTTAACTAACGGCACGGTATCGGACCTTAATATTGACCTATAATTTTTAAATTGGACCACGTATTATATTACAGGGTAATAGTGTACCCTACCACAGGAAATAATTATAGGTCATTTAGGGGGTACACAGCGTGACCCTAAATTTTACTATGTATGCCTATGCGAAATAAAATGTTTTGAGAAGCTTAAAATGAAGAAATAAGCGTTCTAAAATGCTTTAAAAATTCAAAGACATCTTTCAATGGTTAACTAACGCAAGGCGCAATATCAGACCTTAATATTGACCCATAATATTTAAATTGGACCAGGTATTATATTACAGGGTAATAGTGTACCCTACCACAGGAAATAATTATAGGTCAATTAGGGGGTACACAGCGTGACCCTAAAGAACTTACTATGTATGCCTATGCGAAATAAAGTGTTCTGAGAAGCTTAAAATGAGGAAATAAGCGTTCTAAAATGCTTTAAAAATTCAAAGACATTTTTCTATGTTAACTAACGGCACGGTATCGGACCTTAATATTGACCTATAATTTTTAAATTGGACCACGTATTATATTACAGGGTAATAGTGTACCCTACCACAGGAAATAATTATAGGTCATTTAGGGGGTACACAGCGTGACCCTAAATTTTACTATGTATGCCTATGCGAAATAAAATGTTTTGAGAAGCTTAAAATGAAGAAATAAGCGTTCTAAAATGCTTTAAAAATTCAAAGACATCTTTCAATGTTTAACTAACGCAAGGCGCAATATCATACCTTAATATTGACCCAAAATATTTAAATTGGCCCAGGTGTTATATTACAGGGTAATAGTGTACCCTAAAACAGGAAATAATTATAGGTCAATTAGGGGGTACACTATGTATATTTTAAATAGTGCATTAAAACAAGGAAATTCGAAGACACTTTTCTATGTTAACTAACGGCACGGTATCGGACCTTAATATTGACCTATAATTTTTAAATTGGACCACTTATTATATTACAGGGTAATAGTGTACCCTACCACAGGAAATAATTATAGGTCAATTAGGGGGTACACAGCGTGCCCCTAAAAATTACTATGTATGCCTTTGCGAAATAAAGTGTTCCGAGAAGTTTAAAATGAGGAAATAAGCGTTCTAAAATGTTTTAAAAATTCAAAGACATTTTTCTATGTTAACTAACGGCACGGTATCGGACCTTAATATTGACCTATAATTTTTAAATTGGACCACGTATTATATTACAGGGTAATAGTGTACCCTAATACAGGAAATAATTATAGGTCATTTAGGGGGTACACAGCGTGACCCTAAATTTTACTATGTATGCCTATGCGAAATAAAATGTTTTGAGAAGCTTAAAATGAAGAAATAAGCGTTCTAAAATGCTTTAAAAATTCAAAGACATCTTTCAATGGTTAACTAACGCAAGGCGCGATATCAGACCTTAAAATGGAACCATAATATTTAAATTGGACCAGGTATTATATTACAGGGTTATAGTGTACCCTAAAACAGGAAATAATTATAGGTCAATTAGGGGGTACACAGCGTGACCCTAAAGAACTTACTATGTATGCCTATGCGAAATAAAGTGATCTGAGAAGCTTAAAATGAGGAAATAAGCGTTCTAAAATGCTTTAAAAATTCAAAGACATTTTTCTATGTTAACTAACGGCACGGTATCGAACCTTAATATTGACCTATAATTTTTAAATTGGACCACGTATTATATTACAGGGTAATAGTGTACCCTACCACAGGAAATAATTATAGGTCATTTAGGGGGTACACAGCGTGACCCTAAATTTTACTATGTATGCCTATGCGAAATAAAATGTTTTGAGAAGCTTAAAATGAAGAAATAAGCGTTCTAAAATGCTTTAAAAATTCAAAGACATCTTTCAATGGTTAACTAACGCAAGGCGCAATATCAGACCTTAATATTGACCCATAATATTTAAATTGGACCAGGTATTATATTACAGGGTAATAGTGTACCCTACCACAGGAAATAATTATAGGTCAATTAGGGGGTACACAGCGTGACCCTAAAGAACTTACTATGTATGCCTATGCGAAATAAAGTGTTATGAGAAGCTTAAAATGAGGAAATAAGCGTTCTAAAATGCTTTAAAAATTCAAAGACATTTTTCTATGTTAACTAACGGCACGGTATCGGATCTTAATATTGACCTATAATTTTTAAATTGGACCACGTATTATATTACAGGGTAATAGTGTACCCTACCACAGGAAATAATTATAGGTCATTTATGGGGTACACAGCGTGACCCTAAATTTTACTATGTATGCCTATGCGAAATAAAATGTTTTGAGAAGCTTAAAATGAAGAAATAAGCGTTCTAAAATGCTTTAAAAATTCAAAGACATCTTTCAATGGTTAACTAACGCAAGGCGCAATATCATACCTTAATATTGACCCAAAATATTTAAATTGGCCCAGGTGTTATATCACAGGGTAATAGTGTACCCTAAAACAGGAAATAATTATAGGTCAATTAGGGGGTACACTATGTATATTTTAAATAGTGCATTAAAACAAGGAAATTCGAAGACACTTTTCTATGTTAACTAACGGCTCGGTATCGGACCTTAATATTGACCTATAATTTTTAAATTGGACCACGTATTATATTACAGGGTAATAGTGTACCCTACAGCAAGAAATAATTATAGGTCAATTAGGGGGTACACAGCGTGACCCTAAAGTTTACTATGTATTCCTATGCAAAATAAAGTGTTCTGAGAAGCTTAAAATGAGGAAATAAGCGTTCTAAAATGCTTTAAAAATTCAAAGACATTTTTCTATGTTAACTAACGGCACGGTATCGGACCTTAATATTGACCTATAATTTTTAAATTGGACCACGTATTATATTACAGGGTAATAGTGTACCCTACCACAGGAAATAATTATAGGTCATTTAGGGGGAACACAGCGTGACCCTAAATTTTACTATGTATGCCTATGCAAAATAAAATGTTTTGAGAAGCTTAAAATGAAGAAATAAGCGTTCTAAAATGCTTTAAAAATTCAAAGACATCTTTCAATGGTTAATCAACGCAAGGCGCGATATCAGACCTTAATATTGACCAATAATATTTAAATTGGACCAGGTATTATATTACAGGGTAATAGTGTACCCTACCACAGGAAATAATTATAGGTCAATTAGGGTGTACACAGCGTGCCCCTAAAGTTTACTATGTATGCCTATGCGAAATAAAGTGTTCCGAGAAGCTTAAAATGAGGAAATAAGCGTTCTAAAATGCTTTAAAAATTCAAAGACATTTTTCTATGTTAACTAACGGCACGGTATCGGACCTTAATATTGACCTATAATTTTTAAATTGGACCACGTATTATATTACAGTATAATAGTGTACCCTACCACAGGAAATAATTATAGGTCATTTAGGGGGTACACAGCGTGACCCTAAATTTTACTATGTATGCCTATGCGAAATAAAATGTTTTGAGAAGCTTAAAATGAAGAAATAAGCGTTCTAAAATGCTTTAAAAATTCAAAGACATCTTTCAATGGTTAACTAACGCAAGGCGCGATATCAGACCTTAATATGGAACCATAATATTTAAATTGGACCAGGTATTATATTACAGGGTAATAGTGTACCCTACAACAGGAAATAATTATATTTCAATTAGGAGGTACACAGCGTGACCCTAAAGTTTACTATGTATGCCTATGCGAAATAGAGTGTTCTGAGAAGCTTAAAATGAAGAAATAAGCGTTCTAAAATGCTTTAAAAAATCAAAGACATCTTTCAATGGTTAACTAACGCAAGGCGCAATATCAGACCTTAATATTCACCCATAATATTTAAATTGGACCAGGTATTATATTACAGGGTAATAGTGTACCCTACCACAGGAAATAATTATAGGTCAATTAGGGGGTACACAGCGTGACCCTAAAGTTTACTATGTTTGCCTATGCGAAGTAAACTGTTCTGAGAAGCTTAAAATGAGGAAATAAGCGTTCTAAAATGCTTTAAAAATTCAAAGACATTTTTCTATGTTAACTAACGGCACGGTATCGGACCTTAATATTGACCTATAATTTTTAAATTGGACCACGTTTTATATTACAGGGTAATAGTGTACCCTACCACAGGAAATAATTATAGGTCATTTAGGGGGTACACAGCGTGACCCTAAATTTTACTATGTATGCCTATGCGAATTAAAATGTTTTGAGAAGCTTAAAATGAAGAAATAAGCGTTCTAAAATGCTTTAAAAAATCAAAGACATCTTTCAATGGTTAACTAACGCAAGGCGCAATATCAGACCTTAATATTGACCCATAATATTTAAATTGGACCAGGTATTATATTACAGGGTAATAGTGTACCCTACAGCAGGAAATAATTATAGGTCAATTAGGGGGTACACAGCGTGACCCTAAAGTTTACTATGTATTCCTATGCAAAATAAAGTGTTCTGAGAAGCTTAAAATGAGGAAATAAGCGTTCTAAAATGCTTTAAAAATTCAAAGACATTTTTCTATGTTAACTAACGGTACGGTATCGGACCTTAATATTGACGTATAATTTTTAAATAGGACCACGTATTATATTACAGGGTTATAGTGTACCCTACCACAGGAAATAATTATAGGTCAATTAGGGGGTACACAGAGTGAACCTAAAGTTTACTATGTATGCCTATGCGAAATAAAGTGTTCTGAGAAGCTTAAAATGAAGAAATAAGCGTTCTAAAATGCTTTAAAAATTCAAAGACATCTTTCAATGGTTAACTAACGCAAGGCGCAATATCAGACCTTAATATTGACCCATAATATTTAAATTGGACCAGGTATTATATTACAGGGTAATAGTGTACCCTACCACAGGAAATAATTATAGGTCAATTAGGGGGTACACAGCGTGACCCTAAAGTTTACTATGTATGCCTATGCGAAATAAAGTGTTCTGTGAAGCTTAAAATGAGGAAATAAGCGTTCTAAAATGCTTTAAAAATTCAAAGACATTTTTCTATGTTAACTAACGGCACGGTATCGGACCTTAATATTGACCTATAAATTTTAAATTGGACCACGTATTATATTACAGGGTAATAGTGTACCCTACCACAGGAAATAATTATAGGTCATTTAGGGGGTACACAGCGTGACCCTAAATTTTACTATGTATGCCTATGCGAAATAAAATGTTTTGAGAAGCTTAAAATGAAGAAATAAGCGTTCTAAAATGCTTTAAAAATTCAAAGATATCTTTCAATGGTTAATGAACGCAAGGCGCGATATCAGACCTTAATATTGACCCATAATATTTAAATTGGACCAGGTATTATATTACAGGGTAATAGTGTACCCTACAGCAGGAAATAATTATAGGTCAATTAGGGGGTACACAGCGTGACCCTAAAGTTTACTATGTATTCCTATGCAAAATAAAGTGTTCTGAGAAGCTTAAAATGAGGAAATAAGCGTTCTAAAATGCTTTAAAAATTCAAAGACATTTTTCTATGTTAACTAACGGTACGGTATCGGATCTTAATATTGACCTATAATTTTTAAATTGGACCACGTATTATATTACAGGGTTATAGTGTACCCTACCACAGGAAATAATTATAGGTCAATTAGGGGGTACACAGAGTGACCCTAAAGTTTACTATGTATGCCTATTCGAAATAAAGTGTTCTGAGAAGCTTAAAATGAAGAAATAAGCGTTCTAAAGTGCTTTAAAAATTCAAAGACATCTTTCAATGGTTAACTAACGCAAGGCGCAATATCAGACCTTAATATTGACCCATAATATTTAAATTGGACCAGGTATTATATTACAGGGTAATAGTGTACCCTACCACAGGAAATAATTATAGGTCAATTAGGGGGTACACAGCGTGACCCTAAAGTTTACTATGTATGCCTATGCGAAATAAAGTGTTCTGTGAAGCTTAAAATGAGGAAATAAGCGTTCTAAAATGCTTTAAAAATTCAAAGACATTTTTCTATGTTAACTAACGGTACGGTATCGGATCTTAATATTGACCTATAATTTTTAAATTGGACCACGTATTATATTACAGGGTTATAGTGTACCCTACCACAGGAAATAATTATAGGTCAATTAGGGGGTACACAGAGTGACCCTAAAGTTTACTATGTATGCCTATGCGAAATAAAGTGTTCTGAGAAGCTTAAAAGGAAGAAATAAGCGTTCTAAAGTGCTTTAAAAATTCAAAGACATCTTTCAATGGTTAACTAACGCAAGGCGCAATATCAGACCTTAATATTGACCCATAATATTTAAATTGGACCAGGTATTATATTACAGGGTAATAGTGTACCCTACCACAGGAAATAATTATAGGTCAATTAGGGGGTACACAGCGTGACCCTAAAGTTTACTATGTATGCCTATGCGAAATAAAGTGTTCTGAGAAGCTTAAAATGAGGAAATAAGCGTTCTAAAATGCTTTAAAAATTCAAAGACATTTTTCTATGTTAACTAACGGCACGGTATCGGACCTTAATATTGACCTATAATTTTTAAATTGGACCACGTATTATATTACAGGGGTATAGTGTACCCTACCACAGGAAATAATTATAGGTCATTTAGGGGGTACACAGCGTGACCCTAAATTTTACTATGTATGCCTATGCGAAATAAAATGTTTTGAGAAGCTTAAAATGAAGAAATAAGCGTTCTAAAATGCTTTAAAAATTCAAAGATATCTTTCAATGGTTAATGAACGCAAGGCGCGATATCAGACCTTAATATTGACCCATAATATTTAAATTGGACCAGGTATTATATTACAGGGTAATAGTGTACCCTACAGCAGGAAATAATTATAGGTCAATTAGGGGGTACACAGCGTGACCCTAAAGTTTACTATGTATTCCTATGCAAAATAAAGTGTTCTGAGAAGCTTAAAATGAGGAAATAAGCGTTCTAAAATGCTTTAAAAATTCAAAGACATTTTTCTATGTTAACTAACGGTACGGTATCGGATCTTAATATTGACCTATAATTTTTAAATTGGACCACGTATTATATTACAGGGTTATAGTGTACCCTACCACAGGAAATAATTATAGGTCAATTAGGGGGTACACAGAGTGACCCTAAAGTTTACTATGTATGCCTATGCGAAATAAAGTGTTCTGAGAAGCTTAAAATGAAGAAATAAGCGTTCTAAAGTGCTTTAAAAATTCAAAGACATCTTTCAATGGTTAACTAACGCAAGGCGCAATATCAGACCTTAATATTGACCCATAATATTTAAATTGGACCAGGTATTATATTACAGGGTAATAGTGTACCCTACCACAGGAAATAATTATAGGTCAATTAGGGGGTACACAGCGTGACCCTAAAGTTTATTATGTATGCCTATGCGAAATAAAGTGTTCTGAGAAGCTTAAAATGAGGAAATAAGCGTTCTAAAATGCTTTAAAAATTCAAAGACATTTTTCTATGTTAACTAACGGCACGGTATCGGACCTTAATATTGACCTATAATTTTTAAATTGGACCACGTATTATATTACAGGGTTATAGTGTACCCTACCACAGGAAATAATTATAGGTCATTTAGGGGGTACACAGCGTGACCCTAAATTTTACTATGTATGCCTATGCGAAATAAAATGTTTTGAGAAGCTTAAAATGAAAAAATAAGCGTTCTAAAATGCTTTAAAAATTCAAAGACATCTTTCAATGGTTAACTAACGCAAGCCGCGATATCAGACCTTAATATGGAACCATAATATTTAAATTGGACCAGGTATTATATTACAGGGTAATAGTGTACCCTACAACAGGAAATAATTATATTTCAATTAGGGGGTACACAGCGTGACCCTAAAGTTTACTATGTATGCCTATGCGAAATAGAGTGTTCTGAGAAGCTTAAAATGAAGAAATAAGCGTTCTAAAATGCTTTAAAAAATCAAAGACATCTTTCAATGGTTAACTAACGCAAGGCGCAATATCAGACCTTAATATTCACCCATAATATTTAAATTGGACCAGGTATTATATTACAGGGTAATAGTGTACCCTACCACAGGAAATAATTATAGGTCAATTAGGGGGTACACAGCGTGACCCTAAAGTTTACTATGTATTCCTATGCAAAATAAAGTGTTCTGAGAAGCTTAAAATGAGGAAATAAGCGTTCTAAAATGCTTTAAAAATTCAAAGACATTTTTCTATGTTAACTAACGGTACGGTATCGGACCTTAATATTGACGTATAATTTTTAAATAGGACCACGTATTATATTACAGGGTTATAGTGTACCCTACCACAGGAAATAATTATAGGTCAATTAGGGGGTACACAGAGTGAACCTAAAGTTTACTATGTATGCCTATGCGAAATAAAGTGTTCTGAGAAGCTTAAAATGAAGAAATAAGCGTTCTAAAATGCTTTAAAAATTCAAAGACATCTTTCAATGGTTAACTAACGCAAGGCGCAATATCAGACCTTAATATTGACCCATAATATTTAAATTGGACCAGGTATTATATTACAGGGTAATAGTGTACCCTTCCACAGGAAATAATTATAGGTCAATTAGGGGGTACACAGCGTGACCCTAAAGTTTACTATGTATGCCTATGCGAAATAAAGTGTTCTGTGAAGCTTAAAATGAGGAAATAAGCATTCTAAAATGCTTTAAAAATTCAAAGACATTTTTCTATGTTAACTAACGGCACGGTATCGGACCTTAATATTGACCTATAAATTTTAAATTGGACCACGTATTATATTACAGGGTAATAGTGTACCCTACCACAGGAAATAATTATAGGTCATTTAGGGGGTACACAGCGTGACCCTAAATTTTACTATGTATGCCTATGCGAAATAAAATGTTTTGAGAAGCTTAAAATGAAGAAATAAGCGTTCTAAAATGCTTTAAAAATTCAAAGATATCTTTCAATGGTTAATGAACGCAAGGCGCGATATCAGACCTTAATATTGACCCATAATATTTAAATTGGACCAGGTATTATATTACAGGGTAATAGTGTACCCTACAGCAGGAAATAATTATAGGTCAATTAGGGGGTACACAGCGTGACCCTAAAGTTTTCTATGTATTCCTATGCAAAATAAAGTGTTCTGAGAAGCTTAAAATAGGAAATAAGCGTTCTAAAATGCTTTAAAAATTCAAAGACATTTTTCTATGTTAACTAACGGTACGGTATCGGACCTTAATATTGACCTATAATTTTTAAATTGGACCACGTATTATATTACAGGGTAATAGTGTACCCTACCACAGGAAATAATTATAGGTCATTTAGGGGGTACACAGCGTGACCCTAAATTTTACTATGTATGCCTATGCGAAATAAAATGTTTTGAGAAGCTTAAAATGAAGAAATAAGCGTTCTAAAATGCTTTAAAAAATCAAAGACATCTTTCAATGGTTAACTAACGCAAGGCGCAATATCAGACCTTAATATTGACCCATAATATTTAATTTGAACCAGGTATTATATTACAGGGTAATAGTGTACCCTACAGCAGGAAATAATTATAGGTCAAGTAGGGGGTACACAGCGTGACCCTAAAGTTTACTATGTATTCCTATGCAAAATAAAGTGTTCTGAGAAGCTTAAAATGAGGAAATAAGCGTTCTAAAATGCTTTAAAAATTCAAAGACATTTTTCTATGTTAACTAACGGTACGGTATCGGACCTTAATATTGACGTATAATTTTTAAATAGGACCACGTATTATATTACAGGGTTATAGTGTACCCTACCACAGGAAATAATTATAGGTCAATTAGGGGGTACACAGAGTGAACCTAAAGTTTACTATGTATGCCTATGCGAAATAAAGTGTTCTGAGAAGCTTAAAATGAAGAAATAAGCGTTCTAAAATGCTTTAAAAATTCAAAGACATCTTTCAATGGTTAACTAACGCAAGGCGCAATATCAGACCTTAATATTGACCCATAATATTTAAATTGGACCAGGTATTATATTACAGGGTAATAGTGTACCCTACCACAGGAAATAATTATAGGTCAATTAGGGGGTACACAGCGTGACTCTAAAGTTTACTATGTATGCCTATGCGAAATAAAGTGTTCTGTGAAGCTTAAAATGAGGAAATAAGCATTCTAAAATGCTTTAAAAATTCAAAGACATTTTTCTATGTTAACTAACGGCACGGTATCGGACCTTAATATTGACCTATAAATTTTAAATTGGACCACGTATTATATTACAGGGTAATAGTGTACCCTACCACAGGAAATAATTATAGGTCATTTAGGGGGTACACAGCGTGACCCTAAATTTTACTATGTATGCCTATGCGAAATAAAATGTTTTGAGAAGCTTAAAATGAAGAAATAAGCGTTCTAAAATGCTTTAAAAATTCAAAGATATCTTTCAATGGTTAATGAACGCAAGGCGCGATATCAGACCTTAATATTGACCCATAATATTTAAATTGGACCAGGTATTATATTACAGGGTAATAGTGTACCCTACAGCAGGAAATAATTATAGGTCAATTAGGGGGTACACAGCGTGACCCTAAAGTTTACTATGTATTCCTATGCAAAATAAAGTGTTCTGAGAAGCTTAAAATAGGAAATAATCGTTCTAAAATGCTTTAAAAATTCAAAGACATTTTTCTATGTTAACTAACGGTACGGTATCGGACCTTAATATTGACCTATAATTTTTAAATTGGACCACGTATTATATTACAGGGTTATAGTGTACCCTACCACAGGAAATAATTATAGGTCAATTAGGGGGTACACAGAGTGACCCTAAATTTTACTATGTATGCCTATGCGAAATAAAATGTTTTGAGAAGCTTAAAATGAAAAAATAAGCGTTCTAAAATGCTTTAAAAATTCAAAGACATCTTTCAATGGTTAACTAACGCAAGGCGCGATATCAGACCTTAATATGGAACCATAATATTTAAATTGGACCAGGTATTATATTACAGGGTAATAGTGTACCCTACCACAGGAAATAATTATAGGTCAATTAGGGGGTACACAGCGTGACCCTAAAGTTTACTATGTTTGCCTATGCGAAGTAAAGTGTTCTGAGAAGCTTAAAATGAGGAAATAAGCGTTCTAAAATGCTTTAAAAATTCAAAGACATTTTTCTATGTTAACTAACGGCACGGTATCGGACCTTAATATTGACCTATAATTTTTAAATTGGACCACGTATTATATTACAGGGTAATAGTGTACCCTACCACAGGAAATAATTATAGGTCATTTAGGGGGTACACAGCGTGACCCTAAATTTTACTATGTATGCCTATGCGAAATAAAATGTTTTGAGAAGCTTAAAATGAAGAAATAAGCGTTCTAAAATGCTTTAAAAAATCAAAGACATCTTTCAATGGTTAACTAACGCAAGGCGCAATATCAGACCTTAATATTGACCCATAATATTTAAATTGAACCAGGTATTATATTACAGGGTAATAGTGTACCCTACAGCAGGAAATAATTATAGGTCAATTAGGGGGTACACAGCGTGACCCTAAAGTTTACTATGTATTCCTATGCAAAATAAAGTGTTCTGAGAAGCTTAAAATGAGGAAATAAGCGTTCTAAAATGCTTTAAAAATTCAAAGACATTTTTCTATGTTAACTAACGGTACGGTATCGGACCTTAATATTGACGTATAATTTTTAAATAGGACCACGTATTATATTACAGGGTTATAGTGTACCCTACCACAGGAAATAATTATAGGTCAATTAGGGGGTACACAGCGTGACCCTAAATTTTACTATGTATGCCTATGCGAAATAAAATGTTTTGAGAAGCTTAAAATGAAGAAATAAGCGTTCTAAAATGCTTTAAAAATTCAAAGATATCTTTCAATGGTTAATGAACGCAAGGCGCGATATCAGACCTTAATATTGACCCATAATATTTAAATTGGACCAGGTATTATATTACAGGGTAATAGTGTACCCTACAGCAGGAAATAATTATAGGTCAATTAGGGGGTACACAGCGTGACCCTAAAGTTTACTATGTATTCCTATGCAAAATAAAGTGTTCTGAGAAGCTTAAAATAGGAAATAAGCGTTCTAAAATGCTTTAAAAATTCAAAGACATTTTTCTATGTTAACTAACGGTACGGTATCGGACCTTAATATTGACCTATAATTTTTAAATTGGACCACGTATTATATTACAGGGTAATAGTGTACCCTACCACAGGAAATAATTATAGGTCATTTAGGGGGTACACAGCGTGACCCTAAATTTTACTATGTATGCCTATGCGAAATAAAATGTTTTGAGAAGCTTAAAATGAAGAAATAAGCGTTCTAAAATGCTTTAAAAAATCAAAGACATCTTTCAATGGTTAACTAACGCAAGGCGCAATATCAGACCTTAATATTGACCCATAATATTTAAATTGAACCAGGTATTATATTACAGGGTAATAGTGTACCCTACAGCAGGAAATAATTATAGGTCAATTAGGGGGTACACAGCGTGACCCTAAAGTTTACTATGTATTCCTATGCAAAATAAAGTGTTCTGAGAAGCTTAAAATGAGGAAATAAGCGTTCTAAAATGCTTTAAAAATTCAAAGACATTTTTCTATGTTAACTAACGGTACGGTATCGGACCTTAATATTGACGTATAATTTTTAAATAGGACCACGTATTATATTACAGGGTTATAGTGTACCCTACCACAGGAAATAATTATAGGTCAATTAGGGGGTACACAGAGTGAACCTAAAGTTTACTATGTATGCCTATGCGAAATAAAGTGTTCTGAGAAGCTTAAAATGAAGAAATAAGCGTTCTAAAATGCTTTAAAAATTCAAAGACATCTTTCAATGGTTAACTAACGCAAGGCGCAATATCAGACCTTAATATTGACCCATAATATTTAAATTGGACCAGGTATTATATTACAGGGTAATAGTGTACCCTACCACAGGAAATAATTATAGGTCAATTAGGGGGTACACAGCGTGACCCTAAAGTTTACTATGTATGCCTATGCGAAATAAAGTGTTCTGTGAAGCTTAAAATGAGGAAATAAGCATTCTAAAATGCTTTAAAAATTCAAAGACATTTTTCTATGTTAACTAACGGCACGGTATCGGACCTTAATATTGACCTATAAATTTTAAATTGGACCACGTATTATATTACAGGGTAATAGTGTACCCTACCACAGGAAATAATTATAGGTCATTTAGGGGGTACACAGCGTGACCCTAAATTTTACTATGTATGCCTATGCGAAATAAAATGTTTTGAGAAGCTTAAAATGAAGAAATAAGCGTTCTAAAATGCTTTAAAAATTCAAAGATATCTTTCAATGGTTAATGAACGCAAGGCGCGATATCAGACCTTAATATTGACCCATAATATTTAAATTGGACCAGGTATTATATTACAGGGTAATAGTGTACCCTACAGCAGGAAATAATTATAGGTCAATTAGGGGGTACACAGCGTGACCCTAAAGTTTACTATGTATTCCTATGCAAAATAAAGTGTTCTGAGAAGCTTAAAATAGGAAATAATCGTTCTAAAATGCTTTAAAAATTCAAAGACATTTTTCTATGTTAACTAACGGTACGGTATCGGACCTTAATATTGACCTATAATTTTTAAATTGGACCACGTATTATATTACAGGGTTATAGTGTACCCTACCACAGGAAATAATTATAGGTCAATTAGGGGGTACACAGAGTGACCCTAAATTTTACTATGTATGCCTATGCGAAATAAAATGTTTTGAGAAGCTTAAAATGAAAAAATAAGCGTTCTAAAATGCTTTAAAAATTCAAAGACATCTTTCAATGGTTAACTAACGCAAGGCGCGATATCAGACCTTAATATGGAACCATAATATTTAAATTGGACCAGGTATTATATTACAGGGTAATAGTGTACCCTACAACAGGAAATAATTATATTTCAATTAGGGGGTACACAGCGTGACCCTAAAGTTTACTATGTATGCCTATGCGAAATAGTGTTCTGAGAAGCTTAAAATGAAGAAATAAGCGTTCTAAAATGCTTTAAAAAATCAAAGACATCTTTCAATGGTTAACTAACGCAAGGCGCAATATCAGACCTTAATATTCACCCATAATATTTAAATTGGACCAGGTATTATATTACAGGGTAATAGTGTACCCTACCACAGGAAATAATTATAGGTCAATTAGGGGGTACACAGCGTGACCCTAAAGTTTACTATGTTTGCCTATGCGAAGTAAAGTGTTCTGAGAAGCTTAAAATGAGGAAATAAGCGTTCTAAAATGCTTTAAAAATTCAAAGACATTTTTCTATGTTAACTAACGGCACGGTATCGGACCTTAATATTGACCTATAATTTTTAAATTGGACCACGTATTATATTACAGGGTAATAGTGTACCCTACCACAGGAAATAATTATAGGTCATTTAGGGGGTACACAGCGTGACCCTAAATTTTACTATGTATGCCTATGCGAAATAAAATGTTTTAAGAAGCTTAAAATGAAGAAATAAGCGTTCTAAAATGCTTTAAAAAATCAAAGACATCTTTCAATGGTTAACTAACGCAAGGCGCAATATCAGACCTTAATATTGACCCATAATATTTAAAATGAACCAGGTATTATATTACAGGGTAATAGTGTACCCTACAGCAGGAAATAATTATAGGTCAATTAGGGGGTACACAGCGTGACCCTAAAGTTTACTATGTATTCCTATGCAAAATAAAGTGTTCTGAGAAGCTTAAAATGAGGAAATAAGCGTTCTAAAATGCTTTAAAAATTCAAAGACATTTTTCTATGTTAACTAACGGTACGGTATCGGACCTTAATATTGACGTATAATTTTTAAATAGGACCACGTATTATATTACAGGGTTATAGTGTACCCTACCACAGGAAATAATTATAGGTCAATTAGGGGGTACACAGAGTGAACCTAAAGTTTACTATGTATGCCTATGCGAAATAAAGTGTTCTGAGAAGCTTAAAATGAAGAAATAAGCGTTCTAAAATGCTTTAAAAATTCAAAGACATCTTTCAATGGTTAACTAACGCAAGGCGCAATATCAGACCTTAATATTGACCCATAATATTTAAATTGGACCAGGTATTATATTACAGGGTAATAGTGTACCCTACCACAGGAAATAATTATAGGTCAATTAGGGGGTACACAGCGTGACCCTAAAGTTTACTATGTATGCCTATGCGAAATAAAGTGTTCTGTGAAGCTTAAAATGAGGAAATAAGCATTCTAAAATGCTTTAAAAATTCAAAGACATTTTTCTATGTTAACTAACGGCACGGTATCGGACCTTAATATTGACCTATAAATTTTAAACTGGACCACGTATTATATTACAGGGTAATAGTGTACCCTACCACAGGAAATAATTATAGGTCATTTAGGGGGTACACAGCGTGACCCTAAATTTTACTATGTATGCCTATGCGAAATAAAATGTTTTGAGAAGCTTAAAATGAAGAAATAAGCGTTCTAAAATGCTTTAAAAATTCAAAGATATCTTTCAATGGTTAATGAACGCAAGGCGCGATATCAGACCTTAATATTGACCCATAATATTTAAATTGGACCAGGTATTATATTACAGGGTAATAGTGTACCCTACAGCAGGAAATAATTATAGGTCAATTAGGGGGTACACAGCGTGACCCTAAAGTTTACTATGTATTCCTATGCAAAATAAAGTGTTCTGAGAAGCTTAAAATGAGGAAATAAGCGTTCTAAAATGCTTTAAATATTCAAAGACATTTTTCCTAACGGTACGGTATCGGACCTTAATATTGACCTATAATTTTTAAATTGGACCACGTATTATATTACAGGGTTATAGTGTACCCTACCACAGGAAATAATTATAGGTCAATTAGGGGGTACACAGAGTGACCCTAAAGTTTACTATGTATGCCTATGCGAAATAAAGTGTTCTGAGAAGCTTAAAATGAAGAAATAAGCGTTCTAAAGTGCTTTAAAAATTCAAAGACATCTTTCAATGGTTAACTAACGCAAGGCGCAATATCAGACCTTAATATTGACCCATAATATTTAAATTGGACCAGGTATTATATTACAGGGTAATAGTGTACCCTACCACAGGAAATAATTATAGGTCAATTAGGGGGTACACAGCGTGACCCTAAAGTTTACTATGTATGCCTAAGCGAAATAAAGTGTTCTGAGAAGCTTAAAATGAGGAAATAAGCGTTCTAAAATGCTTTAAAAATTCAAAGACATTTTTCTATGTTAACTAACGGCACGGTATCGGACCTTAATATTGACCTCTAAATTTTAAATTGGACCACGTATTATATTACAGGGTAATAGTGTACCCTACCACAGGAAATAATTATAGGTCATTTAGGGGGTACACAGCGTGACCCTAAATTTTACTATGTTTGCCTATGCGAAATAAAATGTTTTGAGAAACTTAAAATGAAGAAATAAGCGTTCTAAAATGCTTTAAAAATTCAAAGATATCTTTCAATGGTTAATGAACGCAAGGCGCGATATCAGACCTTAATATTGACCCATAATATTTAAATTGGACCAGGTATTATATTACAGGGTAATAGTGTACCCTACAGCAGGAAATAATTATAGGTCAATAAGGGGGTACACAGCGTGACCCTAAAATTTACTATGTATTCCTATGCAAAATAAAGTGTTCTGAGAAGCTTAAAATGAGGAAATAAGCGTTCTAAAATGCTTTAAAAATTCAAAGACATTTTTCTATGTTAACTAACGGTACGGTATCGGACCTTAATATTGACCTATAATTTTTAAATTGGACCACGTATTATATTACAGGGTTATAGTGTACCCTACCACAGGAAATAATTATAGGTCAATTAGGGGGTACACAGAGTGACCCTAAAGTTTACTATGTATGCCTATGCGAAATAAAGTGTTCTGAGAAGCTTAAAATGAAGAAATAAGCGTTCTAAAGTGCTTTAAAAATTCAAAGACATCTTTCAATGGTTAACTAACGCAAGGCGCAATATCAGACCTTAATATTGACCCATAATATTTAAATTGGACCAGGTATTATATTACAGGGTAATAGTGTACCCTACCACAGGAAATAATTATAGGTCAATTAGGGGGTACACAGCGTGACCCTAAAGTTTACTATGTATGCCTATGCGAAATAAAGTGTTCTGAGAAGCTTAAAATGAGGAAATAAGCGTTCTAAAATGCTTTAAAAATTCAAAGACATTTTTCTATGTTAACTAACGGTACGGTATCGGACCTTAATATTGACCTCTAAATTTTAAATTGGACCACGTATTATATTACAGGGTAAAAGTGTACCCTACCACAGGAAATAATTATAGGTCATTTAGGGGGTACACAGCGTGACCCTAAATTTTACTATGTATGCCTATGCGAAATAAAATGTTTTGAGAAGCTTAAAATGAAGAAATAAGCGTTCTAAAATGCTTTAAAAATTCAAAGATATCTTTCAATGGTTAATGAACGCAAGGCGCGATATCAGACCTTAATATTGACCCATAATATTTAAATTGGACCAGGTATTATATTACAGGGTAATAGTGTACCCTACAGCAGGAAATAATTATAGGTCAATTAGGGGGTACACAGCGTGACCCTAAAGTTTACTATGTATTCCTATGCAAAATAAAGTGTTCTGAGAAGCTTAAAATGAGGAAATAAGCGTTCTAAAATGCTTTAAAAATTCAAAGACATTTTTCTATGTTAACTAACGGTACGGTATCGGACCTTAATATTGACCTATAATTTTTAAATTGGACCACGTATTATATTACAGGGTTATAGTGTACCCTACCGCAGGAAATAATTATAGGTCAATTAGGGGTTACACAGAGTGACCCTAAAGTTTACTATGTATGCCTATGCGAAATAAAGTGTTCTGAGAAGCTTAAAATGAAGAAATAAGCGTTCTAAAATGCTTTAAAAATTCAAAGACATCCTTCAATGGTTAACTAACGCAAGGCGCAATATCAGACCTTAATATTGACCCATAATATTTAAATTGGACCAGGTATTATATTACAGGGTAATAGTGTACCCTACCACAGGAAATAATTATAGGTTAATTAGGGGGTACACAGCGTGACCCTAAAGAACTTACTATGTATGCCTATGCGAAATAAAGTGTTCTGAGAAGCTTAAAATGAAGAAATAAGCGTTCTAAAATGCTTTAAAAAATCAAAGACATCTTTCAATGGTTAACTAACGCAAGGCGCAATATCAGACCTTAATATTGACCCATAATATTTAAATTGAACCAGGTATTATATTACAGGGTAATAGTGTACCCTACAGCAGGAAATAATTATAGGTCAATTAGGGGGTACACAGCGTGACCCTAAAGTTTACTATGTATTCCTATGCAAAATAAAGTGTTCTGAGAAGCTTAAAATGAGGAAATAAGCGTTCTAAAATGCTTTAAAAATTCAAAGACATTTTTCTATGTTAACTAACGGTACGGTATCGGACCTTAATATTGACGTATAATTTTTAAATAGGACCACGTATTATATTACAGGGTTATAGTGTACCCTACCACAGGAAATAATTATAGGTCAATTAGGGGGTACACAGAGTGAACCTAAAGTTTACTATGTATGCCTATGCGAAATAAAGTGTTCTGAGAAGCTTAAAATGAAGAAATAAGCGTTCTAAAATGCTTTAAAAATTCAAAGACATCTTTCAATGGTTAACTAACGCAAGGCGCAATATCAGACCTTAATATTGACCCATAATATTTAAATTGGACCAGGTATTATATTACAGGGTAATAGTGTACCCTACCACAGGAAATAATTATAGGTCAATTAGGGGGTACACAGCGTGACCCTAAAGTTTACTATGTATGCCTATGCGAAATAAAGTGTTCTGTGAAGCTTAAAATGAGGAAATAAGCATTCTAAAATGCTTTAAAAATTCAAAGACATTTTTCTATGTTAACTAACGGCACGGTATCGGACCTTAATATTGACCTATAAATTTTAAATTGGACCACGTATTATATTACAGGGTAATAGTGTACCCTACCACAGGAAATATTTATAGGTCATTTAGGGGGTACACAGCGTGACCCTAAATTTTACTATGTATGCCTATGCGAAATAAAATGTTTTGAGAAGCTTAAAATGAAGAAATAAGCGTTCTAAAATGCTTTAAAAATTCAAAGATATCTTTCAATGGTTAATGAACGCAAGGCGCGATATCAGACCTTAATATTGACCCATAATATTTAAATTGGACCAGGTATTATATTACAGGGTATAGTGTACCCTACAGCAGGAAATAATTATAGGTCAATTAGGGGGTACACAGCGTGACCCTAAAGTTTACTATGTATTCCTATGCAAAATAAAGTGTTCTGAGAAGCTTAAAATGAGGAAATAAGCGTTCTAAAATGCTTTAAATATTCAAAGACATTTTTCCTAACGGTACGGTATCGGACCTTAATATTGACCTATAATTTTTAAATTGGACCACGTATTATATTACAGGGTTATAGTGTACCCTACCACAGGAAATAATTATAGGTCAATTAGGGGGTACACAGCGTGACCCTAAAGTTTACTATGTATGCCTAAGCGAAATAAAGTGTTCTGAGAAGCTTAAAATGAGGAAATAAGCGTTCTAAAATGCTTTAAAAATTCAAAGACATTTTTCTATGTTAACTAACGGCACGGTATCGGACCTTAATATTGACCTCTAAATTTTAAATTGGACCACGTATTATATTACAGGGTAATAGTGTACCCTACCACAGGAAATAATTATAGGTCATTTAGGGGGTACACAGCGTGACCCTAAATTTTACTATGTTTGCCTATGCGAAATAAAATGTTTTGAGAAACTTAAAATGAAGAAATAAGCGTTCTAAAATGCTTTAAAAATTCAAAGATATCTTTCAATGGTTAATGAACGCAAGGCGCGATATCAGACCTTAATATTGACCCATAATATTTAAATTGGACCAGGTATTATATTACAGGGTAATAGTGTACCCTACAGCAGGAAATAATTATAGGTCAATAAGGGGGTACACAGCGTGACCCTAAAATTTACTATGTATTCCTATGCAAAATAAAGTGTTCTGAGAAGCTTAAAATGAGGAAATAAGCGTTCTAAAATGCTTTAAAAATTCAAAGACATTTTTCTATGTTAACTAACGGTACGGTATCGGACCTTAATATTGACCTATAATTTTTAAATTGGACCACGTATTATATTACAGGGTTATAGTGTACCCTACCACAGGAAATAATTATAGGTCAATTAGGGGGTACACAGAGTGACCCTAAAGTTTACTATGTATGCCTATGCGAAATAAAGTGTTCTGAGAAGCTTAAAATGAAGAAATAAGCGTTCTAAAGTGCTTTAAAAATTCAAAGACATCTTTCAATGGTTAACTAACGCAAGGCGCAATATCAGACCTTAATATTGACCCATAATATTTAAATTGGACCAGGTATTATATTACAGGGTAATAGTGTACCCTACCACAGGAAATAATTATAGGTCAATTAGGGGGTACACAGCGTGACCCTAAAGTTTACTATGTATGCCTATGCGAAATAAAGTGTTCTGAGAAGCTTAAAATGAGGAAATAAGCGTTCTAAAATGCTTTAAAAATTCAAAGACATTTTTCTATGTTAACTAACGGCACGGTATCGGACCTTAATATTGACCTCTAAATTTTAAATTGGACCACGTATTATATTACAGGGTAAAAGTGTACCCTACCACAGGAAATAATTATAGGTCATTTAGGGGGTACACAGCGTGACCCTAAATTTTACTATGTATGCCTATGCGAAATAAAATGTTTTGAGAAGCTTAAAATGAAGAAATAAGCGTTCTAAAATGCTTTAAAAATTCAAAGATATCTTTCAATGGTTAATGAACGCAAGGCGCGATATCAGACCTTAATATTGACCCATAATATTTAAATTGGACCAGGTATTATATTACAGGGTAATAGTGTACCCTACAGCAGGAAATAATTATAGGTCAATTAGGGGGTACACAGCGTGACCCTAAAGTTTACTATGTATTCCTATGCAAAATAAAGTGTTCTGAGAAGCTTAAAATGAGGAAATAAGCGTTCTAAAATGCTTTAAAAATTCAAAGACATTTTTCTATGTTAACTAACGGTACGGTATCGGACCTTAATATTGACCTATAATTTTTAAATTGGACCACGTATTATATTACAGGGTTATAGTGTACCCTACCGCAGGAAATAATTATAGGTCAATTAGGGGTTACACAGAGTGACCCTAAAGTTTACTATGTATGCCTATGCGAAATAAAGTGTTCTGAGAAGCTTAAAATGAAGAAATAAGCGTTCTAAAATGCTTTAAAAATTCAAAGACATCCTTCAATGGTTAACTAACGCAAGGCGCAATATCAGACCTTAATATTGACCCATAATATTTAAATTGGACCAGGTATTATATTACAGGGTAATAGTGTACCCTACCACAGGAAATAATTATAGGTTAATTAGGGGGTACACAGCGTGACCCTAAAGAACTTACTATGTATGCCTATGCGAAATAAAGTGTTCTGAGAAGCTTAAAATGAAGAAATAAGCGTTCTAAAATGCTTTAAAAAATCAAAGACATCTTTCAATGGTTAACTAACGCAAGGCGCAATATCAGACCTTAATATTGACCCATAATATTTAAATTGAACCAGGTATTATATTACAGGGTAATAGTGTACCCTACAGCAGGAAATAATTATAGGTCAATTAGGGGTACACAGCGTGACCCTAAAGTTTACTATGTATTCCTATGCAAAATAAAGTGTTCTGAGAAGCTTAAAATGAGGAAATAAGCGTTCTAAAATGCTTTAAAAATTCAAAGACATTTTTCTATGTTAACTAACGGTACGGTATCGGACCTTAATATTGACGTATAATTTTTAAATAGGACCACGTATTATATTACAGGGTTATAGTGTACCCTACCACAGGAAATAATTATAGGTCAATTAGGGGTACACAGAGTGAACCTAAAGTTTACTATGTATGCCTATGCGAAATAAAGTGTTCTGAGAAGCTTAAAATGAAGAAATAAGCGTTCTAAAATGCTTTAAAAATTCAAAGACATCTTTCAATGGTTAACTAACGCAAGGCGCAATATCAGACCTTAATATTGACCCATAATATTTAAATTGGACCAGGTATTATATTACAGGGTAATAGTGTACCCTACCACAGGAAATAATTATAGGTCAATTAGGGGGTACACAGCGTGACCCTAAAGTTTACTATGTATGCCTATGCGAAATAAAGTGTTCTGTGAAGCTTAAAATGAGGAAATAAGCATTCTAAAATGCTTTAAAAATTCAAAGACATTTTTCTATGTTAACTAACGGCACGGTATCGGACCTTAATATTGACCTATAAATTTTAAATTGGACCACGTATTATATTACAGGGTAATAGTGTACCCTACCACAGGAAATATTTATAGGTCATTTAGGGGGTACACAGCGTGACCCTAAATTTTACTATGTATGCCTATGCGAAATAAAATGTTTTGAGAAGCTTAAAATGAAGAAATAAGCGTTCTAAAATGCTTTAAAAATTCAAAGATATCTTTCAATGGTTAATGAACGCAAGGCGCGATATCAGACCTTAATATTGACCCATAATATTTAAATTGGACCAGGTATTATATTACAGGGTAATAGTGTACCCTACAGCAGGAAATAATTATAGGTCAATTAGGGGGTACACAGCGTGACCCTAAAGTTTACTATGTATTCCTATGCAAAATAAAGTGTTCTGAGAAGCTTAAAATGAGGAAATAAGCGTTCTAAAATGCTTTAAATATTCAAAGACATTTTTCTATGTTAACTAACGGTACGGTATCGGACCTTAATATTGACCTATAATTTTTAAATTGGACCACGTATTATATTACAGGGTTATAGTGTACCCTACCACAGGAAATAATTATAGGTCAATTAGGGGGTACACAGAGTGACCCTAAAGTTTACTATGTATGCCTATGCGAAATAAAGTGTTCTGAGAAGCTTAAAATGAAGAAATAAGCGTTCTAAAGTGCTTTAAAAATTCAAAGACATCTTTCAATGGTTAACTAACGCAAGGCGCAATATCAGACCTTAATATTGACCCATAATATTTAAATTGGACCAGGTATTATATTACAGGGTAATAGTGTACCCTACAGCAGGAAATAATTATAGGTCAATAAGGGGGTACACAGCGTGACCCTAAAGTTTACTATGTATTCCTATGCAAAATAAAGTGTTCTGAGAAGCTTAAAATGAGGAAATAAGCGTTCTAAAATGCTTTAAAAATTCAAAGACATTTTTCTATGTTAACTAACGGTACGGTATCGGACCTTAATATTGACCTATAATTTTTAAATTGGACCACGTATTATATTACAGGGTTATAGTGTACCCTACCACAGGAAATAATTATAGGTCAATTAGGGGGTACACAGAGTGACCCTAAAGTTTACTATGTATGCCTATGCGAAATAAAGTGTTCTGAGAAGCTTAAAATGAAGAAATAAGCGTTCTAAAGTGCTTTAAAAATTCAAAGACATCTTTCAATGGTTAACTAACGCAAGGCGCAATATCAGACCTT